>NW_027278488.1:0-175000 GCF_030028105.1 Mobula birostris
CTCTGAAACTCCTGCCCTGAAACTCATGCCCTGAATCACATGCCCTGAAACTCATGCCCTGAAACTCCTGCCCTGAATCTCATGCCCTGAAACTAAGGCCCTGAATCTCCGGCCCTGAAACACCTGCCCTAAATCTCTTGTGCAGAAACTCCTGCACTGAATCTCCTGCCCTGAAACTCATGCCCTGAATCACATGCCCTGAAACTCATGCCCTGAAACTCCTGCACTGAAACTCCTGCCCGGAAACTCATGCCCTGAATCTCCAGCCCTGAAACTCCTGCCCTCAATCTCCTGCCCTGAAACTCATGCCCTCAATCTCATGCCCGGAAACTCCTGCCCTTAAACTCCTGCCCTGAATCTCAAGCCCTGAAACTCCTGCCCCTAATCTCCTGCCCTGAATCTCCTTCCCTGAATCTCTTGCCCTGAAACTCCTGCCCTGAAACTCGAGCCCTGAAACTCTAGCCATGAAACCCCTGCCCTGAAACTCCTGTGCGGAATCTCCAGCCCTGAATCTCAGGCCCTGAAATTCCTGCCCTGAATCTCATGCCCAGTAACTCGAGCCCTGAAACTCCAGCCCTGAAACTCCTGTGCAGAATCTCCAGCCCTTAATTTCATGCCCTGAAACTTCTGCCCTGAACCTCTTGTGCAGAAACTCCTGCCCTGAAACTCCTGCCCTGAATCTCATGCCCTAAATCTCCTGCCCTGAATCTCATGCTCTGAAACACCTGCCCTGAATCTCATGCCGTGAAAATCCTGCCCTGAAACTCCTGCACTGAATCTGCAGCCCTGAATCTCATGCAGTGAAACTCCTGCCCTGAATTTCATGCCCTGAAATTCCTGCCTTGAAACTCATGCCCTGATTCTCGTACCCTGAAACTCCTGCCCTGAAACTGCTGCCCTGAAACTAAAGCCCTGAATCTCATGCCCTGAATCTCTTGCCCAGATTCTCCTGCCCTGAATCTCCTGCCCTTAAACTCCTGCCCTGAATCTCAAGCCCTGAAACTACTACCCAGAATCTCATGCCCTGAAACTAATGCCCTGAATCTCCGGCCCTGAAACTCCTGCACTGAATCTCCTGCCCTGAATTTCATGCACTGAAACTCCTGCCCTGAAACTGCTGCCCTGAATCTCAAGCCCTGAAACCACAGTCCTGAATCTCATGCCCTGAAAATAAAGCCCTGTATATCATGCCCTGAAACGCCTGCCCGAAACTTCTGCCCTGAAACTCATGCCCTGAATCACATGCCATGAAACTCCTGCCCTGAGTCTCCTGCCCTTAAACTCATGCCCTGAAAATCATGCCCTGAAACTCGTGCACGGTAACTCCTGCCCTGAAACTCATGACCTGAATCTCATGCCCAGAAACTCCTGCCCTGAAACTCCTGCACTGAAACTGCAGCCCTGAATCTCATACCGTGAAACTCCTGCCCTGAATTTCATGCCCTGAAATTCCTGCCTTGATACTCATGCCCTGATTCTCGTAGCCTGAAACTGCTGCCCTGAACTGCTGCGCTGAAACTAAAGTCCTGAATCTCATGCCCTGAAACTCTTGCCCTGAATCTCCTGCCCTGAAACTGCTGCCCTGAAAATGCTGCCCTGAAACTAATGCCCTGAAAAACCGGCCCTGAATCTCCTGCCCTGAATCTCCTGCCCTGAAACTTCTGCCCTTAAACTCCTGCCCTGAATCTCAAGCCCTGAAACTACTACCCTGAATCTCATGCCCTGAAACTATTGCCCTGAATCTCCGGCCCTGAAACACCTGCCCTGAAACTCCTGCCCTAAATCTCTTGTACAAAAACTCCTGCTCTGAAACTCCTGCCCTGAAACTCATGCCCTGAATCACATGCCCTGAAACTCATGCCCTGAAACTCCTGCCCTGAATCTCATGCCCTGAAACTAAGGCCCTGAATCTCCGGCCCTGAAACACCTGCCCTAAATCTCTTGTGCAGAAACTCCTGCACTGAATCTCCTGCCCTGAAACTCATGCCCTGAATCACATGCCCTGAAACTCATGCCCTGAAACTCCTGCACTGAAACTCCTGCCCGGAAACTCATGCCCTGAATCTCCAGCCCTGAAACTCCTGCCCTCAATCTCCTGCCCTGAAACTCATGCCCTCAATCTCATGCCCGGAAACTCCTGCCCTTAAACTCCTGCCCTGAATCTCAAGCCCTGAAACTCCTGCCCCTAATCTCCTGCCCTGAATCTCCTTCCCTGAATCTCTTGCCCTGAAACTCCTGCCCTGAAACTCGAGCCCTGAAACTCTAGCCATGAAACCCCTGCCCTGAAACTCCTGTGCGGAATCTCCAGCCCTGAATCTCAGGCCCTGAAATTCCTGCCCTGAATCTCATGCCCAGTAACTCGAGCCCTGAAACTCCAGCCCTGAAACTCCTGTGCAGAATCTCCAGCCCTTAATTTCATGCCCTGAAACTTCTGCCCTGAACCTCTTGTGCAGAAACTCCTGCCCTGAAACTCCTGCCCTGAATCTCATGCCCTAAATCTCCTGCCCTGAATCTCATGCTCTGAAACACCTGCCCTGAATCTCATGCCGTGAAAATCCTGCCCTGAAACTCCTGCACTGAATCTGCAGCCCTGAATCTCATGCAGTGAAACTCCTGCCCTGAATTTCATGCCCTGAAATTCCTGCCTTGAAACTCATGCCCTGATTCTCGTACCCTGAAACTCCTGCCCTGAAACTGCTGCCCTGAAACTAAAGCCCTGAATCTCATGCCCTGAATCTCTTGCCCAGATTCTCCTGCCCTGAATCTCCTGCCCTTAAACTCCTGCCCTGAATCTCAAGCCCTGAAACTACTACCCAGAATCTCATGCCCTGAAACTAATGCCCTGAATCTCCGGCCCTGAAACTCCTGCACTGAATCTCCTGCCCTGAATTTCATGCACTGAAACTCCTGCCCTGAAACTGCTGCCCTGAATCTCAAGCCCTGAAACCACAGTCCTGAATCTCATGCCCTGAAAATAAAGCCCTGTATATCATGCCCTGAAACGCCTGCCCGAAACTTCTGCCCTGAAACTCATGCCCTGAATCACATGCCATGAAACTCCTGCCCTGAGTCTCCTGCCCTTAAACTCATGCCCTGAAAATCATGCCCTGAAACTCGTGCACGGTAACTCCTGCCCTGAAACTCATGACCTGAATCTCATGCCCAGAAACTCCTGCCCTGAAACTCCTGCACTGAAACTGCAGCCCTGAATCTCATACCGTGAAACTCCTGCCCTGAATTTCATGCCCTGAAATTCCTGCCTTGAAACTCATGCCCTGATTCTCGTAGCCTGAAACTCCTGCACTGAAACTGCTGCCCTGAACTGCTGCCCTGAAACTAAAGCCCTGAATCTCATGCCCTGAAACTCTTGCACTGAAATTCCTGCCTTAGAACTCATGCCCTGATTCTCATGCCCTGAAACTCCTGCCCTGAATCTAATACCCTAAATTTCATGCCCTGAAACTGAAGCCCTGAATCTCACGCCCAGAAACTCCTGCCCTGAAACTCCTGCCCTGAATCTCCTGCCCTTAAACTCCTGCCTTGAATCTCAAGCCCTGAAACTACTACCCTGAATCTCATGCCCTGAAACTAATGCCCTGAATCTCCGGCCCTGAAACTCCTGCACTGAATCTCCTGCCCTGAATCTCCTGCCCTTAAACTCCTGCCCTGAATCTCAAGCCCTGAAACTACGACCCTGAATCTCATGCCCTGAAACCAATGCCCTGAGTCTCCTGCCCTGAATCTCATGCTCTGAAACACCTGCCCTGAAACTCCTGCCCTGAAACTGCTGCCCTGAAACTAATGCCCTGAATCTCAAGCCCGGAAACCACAGTCCTGAATCTCATGCCCTGAAAATAAAGCCCTGAATCACATGTCCTGAAGCTCCTGCCCGGAACTGCTGCCCTGAAACTAAAGCCCTGAATCTCATGCCCTGAAACTCTTGCCCAGATTCTCCTGCCCTGAAATTCATGCCCTGAATCTCCTGCCCTGAAACTCCATCCCTGAATCTCATGCCGTGAAACCCCAGCCCTGAATCTCATTGCCTGAAACTCTTGCCCTGAAACTCCTGCACTGAATCTCCTGCATTGAAACTCATGCCCTGATTCTCACGCCCTGAAACTCCTGCCCTGAAAATGCTGCCCTGAATCTAATGCCCTAAATTTCATGCCCTGAAACTGAAGCCCTGAATCTCATGCCCTGAAACTCATGCCCTGAAACTCATGCCCTGAAACTCGTGCATTGAAACTCCTGCCCTGAAACTCATGCCCTGAATCTCATGCCCAGAAACTCCTGCCCTGAAACTCCAGCCCTGAAACTGCGGCCCTGAATCTCATGCCGTGAAACTCCTGCACTGAAACTCCTGCCTTCAAACCCATGCCCTGATTCTCATGCCCTGAAACTCCTGCCCTGAATCTCCTGCCCTGATACTCCTGCCCTAAATTTCCAGCCCTAAATCTCCTGCCCTAAATCTCCTGCCCTGAGACTACATCCCTGAAACTCCTGCCCTGAATCTGCTGCGCTGGAACTCCTGCCCAGAAACTCATACTCTGAATCTGCTGTCCTGAATCTACTGCCCTGTAACTTCCGCCCTGTAACTCCTGCCCTGAAACTCATGCCCTGCATCAGCTGCTCTCAATCTCCTGCACTGAAATTCCTACCATGAAACTGCTGTCCTGAAACTCCCGCACTGAAACTCCAACCATGAAACTCCAGCCCTGAAACTCCTGCGCTGAAAGTCCTACCTGAAACTCCTGCCCTGAAATTCCTGCCCAGAAACTCCTGTACTGAAGCTCCTGCCTGAATCACCTGCCTTGAATCTAGTGCCCTGAATCACATGCCCTGAAACAGCTGATCTGAAACTCCTGTTCTGAATCTCAGGTGCTGAAACTCCTGTCCTGAATCTCCTGCCCTGAAACTCGAGCCCTGAAACTCCAGCCCTGAAACCCCTGCCCTGAAACTCCTGTGCAGAATCTCCAGCACTGCATCTCAGGCCCTGAAGCTCTTGCCCTGAATCTCCTGCCCTGAAACTCATAGCCCTGAAACTACTACCCTGAATCTCATGCCCTGAAACTAATGCCCTGAATCTCCGGCCCTGAAACTCCGGCACTGAATCTCCTGCCCTGAATCTCATGCACTGAAACTCCTGCCCTGAAACTGCTGCCCTGAATCTCAAGCCCTGAAACCACAGTCCTGAATCTCAGGCCCTCAAAAGAAAGCCCTGAATCGCATACCCTGAAACTCATGCCCTGAATCACATGCCATGAAACTCCTGCCCTGAGTCTCCTGTCCTTAAACTCATGCCCTGAAACTCATGCCCTGAAACTCGTGCACTGTAACTTCTGCCCTGAATCTCATGCCGTGAAAATCCTGCCCTGAAACTCCTGCAATGAATCTGCAGCCCTGAATCTCATGCAGTGAAACTCTTGCCCTGAATTTCATGCCCTGAAATTCCTGCCTTGAAACTCATGCCCTGATTCTCGTACCCTGAAACTCCTGCCCTGAAACTGCTGCCCTGAACTGCTGCCCTGAAACTAAAGCCCTGAATCTCATGCCCTGAAACTCTTGCCCAGATTCTCCTGCCCTGAAATGCATGCCCTGAATCTCCTGCCCTGAATTTCATGCCCTGAGACGCAAGCCCTGAAACTCCTGCCCTCAATCTCCTGCCCTGAAACTCATGCCCTCAATCACATGCCCTGAAACTCCATCCCTGAATCTCATGCCGTGAAACCCCAGCCCTGAATCTCATGCCCTGAAACTCTTGCCCTGAAACTCCTGCACTGAATCTCCTGCCTTGAAACTCATGCCCTGATTCTCATGCCCTGAAACTCCTGCCCTGAAAATGCTGCCCTGAATCTAACGCCCTAAATTTCATGCCCTGAACCTGAAGCCCTGAATCTCATGCCCTGAAACTAATGCCCTGAATGTTCTGCCCTGAAACTCCTGCCCTGAATCTCATGCCCTAAATCTCCTGCCCTGAATCTCATGCTCTGAAACACCTGCCCAGAATCTTATGCACTGAAATTCCTGCCCTGAAACTGCTAACCTGAATCGCAAGCCCTGAAATCACAGTCCTGAATCTCATGCCCTGAAAATAAAGCCCTGAATCTCATGCCCTGAAACTCCTGCCCGAAACATCTGCCCTGAAACTCATGCCCTGAATCACATGCCATGAAACTCCTGCCCCGAGTCTCCTGCCCTTAAACTCATGCCTTGAAACTCATGCCCTGAAACTCATGCACTGAAACTCCTGCCCTGAAACTCATGCCCTGAATCTCATGCCCAGACACTCCTGCCCTGAAAGTCCTGCCCTGAATTTGCAGCCCTGAATCTCATGCCGTGAAACTCCTGCCCTGAATCTCATGCCCTGAAACTCCTGCCTTGAAACTCATGCCCTGATTCTCATGCCCTGAAACTCCTGCCCTGAAACTCCTGCCCTGAAACTGCTGCCCTGAACTGCTGCCCTGTAACTAAAGCCCTGAATCTCATACCCTGAAACTCTTGCCCTGAATGTCCTGCCCTGAAACTCATGCCCTGAATCTCCTGCCCTGAATTATATGCCCTGAAACTTATGCCCTGAATCACATTCCATGAAACTCCTGCCCTTAAACTCATGCCCTGACACTCATGCCCTGAAACTCCTGCCCTGAAAGTGCTGCCCTGAAACTAATGCCCTAAATTTCATGCGCTGAAACCGAAGCCCTGAATCTCATGCCCTGAAACTACTGCCCTGAATGTTCTGCCCTGAAACTCATGCTCTGAATCTCATGCGCTGAAACTGAAGCCCTGAATCTCATGCCCTGAATCTACTGCCCTGAATGTTCTGCCCTGAAACTCATGCTCTGAATCTCATACCCTGAAACTCCTGCCCTGAATCTCCTGCCTTTAAACTCCTGCCCCGAATCTCAAGCCCTGAAACTAATGCACTGTATCTCCGGGCTTAAACTCCTGCCCTGAATCTCCTGCCCTGAACCTCCTGCACTGAATCTCTTGTGTAGAAACTCCTGCACTGAAACTCCTGCCCTGAAACGCATGCCCTGAATCACATGCCCTGAAACTCCTGCCCCGAATCTCCTGTCCTGAAACTCATGCCCTGAATCACCTGCCATGAAACTTCTTCCCTGAGTCTCTTGCCCTAAATCTCTTGTGCAAAAACTCGTGCACTGAAACTCCTGCCCGGAAACTCATGCCCTGAATCTCCAGCCCTGAAACTCCTGCCCTGAATCTCCTGCCCTGAAACTCATGCCCTCAATCACATGCCCTGAAACTCAAGCCCTGAAACTACTACCCTGAATCTCATGCCCTGAAACTATTGCCCTGAATCTCCGGCCCTGAAACACCTGCCCTGAAACTCCTGCCCTAAATCTCTTGTACAAAAACTCCTGCTCTGAAACTCCTGCCCTGAAACTCATGCCCTGAATCACATGCCCTGAAACTCATGCCCTGAAACTCCTGCCCTGAATCTCATGCCCTGAAACTCATGCCCTGAATCCCCTGCCCTGAATCTCCTGCCCTGAAAATCCTGCCCTGAATCTGCTGTGCAGAAACTCCTGCCCTGAATCTCCTTCCCTGAATCTCATGCCCTGAAATTCCTGCCCAGAAACTCCTGCACTGAAGCTCAAGCCTGAATCACCTGCCTTGAATCTAGTGCCCTGAATCACATGCCCTGAAACAGCTGATCTGAAACTCCTGTTCTGAATCTCAGGCGCTGAAACTCCTGCCCTGAATCTCATGTCCTGAAACTCCTGCCCTGAATCTCATGCCCTGAAACTCATGCCCTGAATCCCCTGCCCTGAATCTCCTGCCCTGAAACTCATGCCCTGAAACTCCTGCTCTGAAACTCCTGCGCTGAATCATATGCCCTGAAACTCCTGCCCTGAATCTCCTGCCCTGAAACTCGAGCCCTGAAACTCCAGCCCTGAAACCCCTGCCCTGAAACTCCTGCCCTGAAACTCCTGCCCTGAAAGTCATGCCCTGAATCTCCTGCTCTGAATTTCATGCCCTGAAACGCAAGCGCTGAAACTCCTGCCCTTAAACTCATGCCCTCAATCACATGCCCTGAAACTCCAGCCCTGAATCGCATGCCGTGAAACTCCAGCCCTGAATCTCATGCCCTGAAACTCTTGCACTGAAACTCCTGCCTTGAAACTCATGCCCTGATTCTCATGCCCTGAATCTCCTGCCCTGAAAGTGCTGCCCTGACACTAATGCCCTAAATTTCATGCCCTGAAACTGAAGCCCTGATTCTCATGCCCTGAAACTACTGCCCTGAATGTTCTGCCCTGAAACTCATGCCCTGACTCTCATGCCCAGAAACTCCTGCCCTGAAACTCCTGCCCTGAATCTCCTGCCCTTAAACTCCTGCCCTGAATCTCAAGCCCTGAAACTACTACCCAGAATCTCATGCCCTGAAACTCATGCCCTGAATCACATGCCATGAAACTCCTGCCCTGAATCTGCTGCTCTGAAACTAATGCCCTGAATCTCAAGCCCAGAAACCACAGTCCTGAATCTCAAGCCCTGAAACTCTTGCACTGAAATTCCTGCCTTAGAACTCATGCCCTGATTCTCATGCCCTGAAACTTCTGCCCTGAAAGTGCTGCCCTGAATCTAATGCCCTAAATTTCATGCCCTGAAACTGAAGCCCTGAATCTCATGCCCTGAAACTACTGCCCTGAATGTTCTGCCCTAAAACTCATGCCCTGAATCTCATGCCCAGAAACTCCTGCCCTGAAACTCCTGCCCTGAATCTCCTGCCCTTAAACTCCTGCCTTGAATCTCAGGCCCTGAAACTACTACCCTGAATCTCATGCCCTGAAACTAATGCCCTGAATCTCCGGCCCTGAAACTCCTGTCCTGAATCTCCTGCCCTGAATCTCCTGCCCTTAAACTCCTGCCCTGAATCTCAAGTCCTGAAACTACGACCCTGAATCTCATGCCCTGAAACCAATGCCCTGAGTCTCCTGCCCTGAATCTCCTGCCCTTAAACTCCTGCCCTGAATCTCAAGCCCTGAAACTACGACCCTGAATCTCATGCCCTGAAACCAATGCCCTGAAACTCCTGCCCTGAAACTGCTGCCCGGAAACTAATGCCCTGAATCTCAAGCCCGGAAACCACAGTCCTGAATCTCATGCCCTGAAAATAAAGCCCTGAATCACATGCCCTGAAGCTCCTGCCTGAAACTTCTGCCCTGAAACTTATGCCCTGAATCACATTCCATGAAACTCCTGCCCTGAGTCTCCTGCCCTGAAACTCATGCCCTGAATCTCATGCCCAGAAACTCCTGCCCTGAAACTCCTACCCTGAAACTGCAGCACTGAATCTCATGCCGTGAAACTCCTGCCCTGAATCTCATGCCCTGAAAGTCCTGCTTTGAAACTCATGCCCTGATTCTCATGCCCTGAAACTCCTGCCCTGAAACTGCTGCCCTG
Organism: Mobula birostris; assembly: GCF_030028105.1. Taxonomy (NCBI): domain Eukaryota; kingdom Metazoa; phylum Chordata; class Chondrichthyes; order Myliobatiformes; family Myliobatidae; genus Mobula; species Mobula birostris. The sequence goes on from NW_027278488.1 coordinate 9,430, forward strand.
AACTGCTGCGCTGAAACTAAAGTCCTGAATCTCATGCCCTGAAACTCTTGCCCTGAATCTCCTGCCCTGAAACTGCTGCCCTGAAAATGCTGCCCTGAAACTAATGCCCTGAAAAACCGGCCCTGAATCTCCTGCCCTGAATCTCCTGCCCTGAAACTTCTGCCCTTAAACTCCTGCCCTGAATCTCAAGCCCTGAAACTACTACCCTGAATCTCATGCCCTGAAACTATTGCCCTGAATCTCCGGCCCTGAATCTCCGGCCCTGAAACACCTGCCCTAAATCTCTTGTGCAGAAACTCCTGCACTGAATCTCCTGCCCTGAAACTCATGCCCTGAATCACATGCCCTGAAACTCATGCCCTGAAACTCCTGCACTGAAACTCCTGCCCGGAAACTCATGCCCTGAATCTCCAGCCCTGAAACTCCTGCCCTCAATCTCCTGCCCTGAAACTCATGCCCTCAATCTCATGCCCGGAAACTCCTGCCCTTAAACTCCTGCCCTGAATCTCAAGCCCTGAAACTCCTGCCCCTAATCTCCTGCCCTGAATCTCCTTCCCTGAATCTCTTGCCCTGAAACTCCTGCCCTGAAACTCGAGCCCTGAAACTCTAGCCATGAAACCCCTGCCCTGAAACTCCTGTGCGGAATCTCCAGCCCTGAATCTCAGGCCCTGAAATTCCTGCCCTGAATCTCATGCCCAGTAACTCGAGCCCTGAAACTCCAGCCCTGAAACTCCTGTGCAGAATCTCCAGCCCTTAATTTCATGCCCTGAAACTTCTGCCCTGAACCTCTTGTGCAGAAACTCCTGCCCTGAAACTCCTGCCCTGAATCTCATGCCCTAAATCTCCTGCCCTGAATCTCATGCTCTGAAACACCTGCCCTGAATCTCATGCCGTGAAAATCCTGCCCTGAAACTCCTGCACTGAATCTGCAGCCCTGAATCTCATGCCGTGAAACTCCTGCCCTGAATCTCATGCCCTGAAAGTCCTGCTTTGAAACTCATGCCCTGATTCTCATGCCCTGAAACTCCTGCCCTGAAACTGCTGCCCTGAACTGCTGCGCTGAAACTAAAGTCCTGAATCTCATGCCCTGAAACTCTTGCCCTGAATCTCCTGCCCTGAAACTGCTGCCCTGAAAATGCTGCCCTGAAACTAATGCCCTGAAAAACCGGCCCTGAATCTCCTGCCCTGAATCTCCTGCCCTTAAACTCCTGCCCTGAATCTCAAGCCCTGAAACTACTACCCAGAATCTCATGCCCTGAAACTAATGCCCTGAATCTCCGGCCCTGAAACTCCTGCACTGAATCTCCTGCCCTGAATTTCATGCACTGAAACTCCTGCCCTGAAACTGCTGCCCTGAATCTCAAGCCCTGAAACCACAGTCCTGAATCTCATGCCCTGAAAATAAAGCCCTGTATATCATGCCCTGAAACGCCTGCCCGAAACTTCTGCCCTGAAACTCATGCCCTGAATCACATGCCATGAAACTCCTGCCCTGAGTCTCCTGCCCTTAAACTCATGCCCTGAAAATCATGCCCTGAAACTCGTGCACGGTAACTCCTGCCCTGAAACTCATGACCTGAATCTCATGCCCAGAAACTCCTGCCCTGAAACTCCTGCACTGAAACTGCAGCCCTGAATCTCATACCGTGAAACTCCTGCCCTGAATTTCATGCTCTGAAATTCCTGCCTTGAAACTCATGCCCTGATTCTCGTAGCCTGAAACTCCTGCACTGAAACTGCTGCCCTGAACTGCTGCCCTGAAACTAAAGCCCTGAATCTCATGCCCTGAAACTCTTGCACTGAAATTCCTGCCTTAGAACTCATGCCCTGATTCTCATGCCCTGAAACTCCTGCCCTGAATCTAATGCCCTAAATTTCATGCCCTGAAACTGAAGCCCTGAATCTCACGCCCAGAAACTCCTGCCCTGAAACTCCTGCCCTGAATCTCCTGCCCTTAAACTCCTGCCTTGAATCTCAAGCCCTGAAACTACTACCCTGAATCTCATGCCCTGAAACTAATGCCCTGAATCTCCGGCCCTGAAACTCCTGCACTGAATCTCCTGCCCTGAATCTCCTGCCCTTAAACTCCTGCCCTGAATCTCAAGCCCTGAAACTACGACTCTGAATCTCATGCCCTGAAACCAATGCCCTGAGTCTCCTGCCCTGAATCTCATGCTCTGAAACACCTGCCCTGAAACTCCTGCCCTGAAACTGCTGCCCTGAAACTAATGCCCTGAATCTCAAGCCCGGAAACCACAGTCCTGAATCTCATGCCCTGAAAATAAAGCCCTGAATCACATGTCCTGAAGCTCCTGCCCGGAACTGCTGCCCTGAAACTAAAGCCCTGAATCTCATGCCCTGAAACTCTTGCCCAGATTCTCCTGCCCTGAAATTCATGCCCTGAATCTCCTGCCCTGAAACTCCATCCCTGAATCTCATGCCGTGAAACCCCAGCCCTGAATCTCATTGCCTGAAACTCTTGCCCTGAAACTCCTGCACTGAATCTCCTGCATTGAAACTCATGCCCTGATTCTCACGCCCTGAAACTCCTGCCCTGAAAATGCTGCCCTGAATCTAATGCCCTAAATTTCATGCCCTGAAACTGAAGCCCTGAATCTCATGCCCTGAAACTCATGCCCTGAAACTCATGCCCTGAAACTCGTGCATTGAAACTCCTGCCCTGAAACTCATGCCCTGAATCTCATGCCCAGAAACTCCTGCCCTGAAACTCCAGCCCTGAAACTGCGGCCCTGAATCTCATGCCGTGAAACTCCTGCACTGAAACTCCTGCCTTCAAACCCATGCCCTGATTCTCATGCCCTGAAACTCCTGCCCTGAATCTCCTGCCCTGATACTCCTGCCCTAAATTTCCAGCCCTAAATCTCCTGCCCTAAATCTCCTGCCCTGAGACTACATCCCTGAAACTCCTGCCCTGAATCTGCTGCGCTGGAACTCCTGCCCAGAAACTCATACTCTGAATCTGCTGTCCTGAACCTACTGCCCTGTAACTTCCGCCCTGTAACTCCTGCCCTGAAACTCATGCCCTGCATCAGCTGCTCTCAATCTCCTGCACTGAAATTCCTACCATGAAACTGCTGTCCTGAAACTCCCGCACTGAAACTCCAACCATGAAACTCCAGCCCTGAAACTCCTGCGCTGAAAGTCCTACCTGAAACTCCTGCCCTGAAATTCCTGCCCAGAAACTCCTGTACTGAAGCTCCTGCCTGAATCACCTGCCTTGAATCTAGTGCCCTGAATCACATGCCCTGAAACAGCTGATCTGAAACTCCTGTTCTGAATCTCAGGTGCTGAAACTCCTGTCCTGAATCTCCTGCCCTGAAACTCGAGCCCTGAAACTCCAGCCCTGAAACCCCTGCCCTGAAACTCCTGTGCAGAATCTCCAGCACTGTATCTCAGGCCCTGAAGCTCTTGCCCTGAATCTCCTGCCCTGAAACTCATAGCCCTGAAACTACTACCCTGAATCTCATGCCCTGAAACTAATGCCCTGAATCTCCGGCCCTGAAACTCCGGCACTGAATCTCCTGCCCTGAATCTCATGCACTGAAACTCCTGCCCTGAAACTGCTGCCCTGAATCTCAAGCCCTGAAACCACAGTCCTGAATCTCAGGCCCTCAAAAGAAAGCCCTGAATCGCATGCCCTGAAACTCATGCCCTGAATCACATGCCATGAAACTCCTGCCCTGAGTCTCCTGTCCTTAAACTCATGCCCTGAAACTCATGCCCTGAAACTCGTGCACTGTAACTTCTGCCCTGAATCTCATGCCGTGAAAATCCTGCCCTGAAACTCCTGCACTGAATCTGCAGCCCTGAATCTCATGCAGTGAAACTCTTGCCCTGAATTTCATGCCCTGAAATTCCTGCCTTGAAACTCATGCCCTGATTCTCGTACCCTGAAACTCCTGCCCTGAAACTGCTGCCCTGAACTGCTGCCCTGAAACTAAAGCCCTGAATCTCATGCCCTGAAACTCTTGCCCAGATTCTCCTGCCCTGAAATGCATGCCCTGAATCTCCTGCCCTGAATTTCATGCCCTGAGACGCAAGCCCTGAAACTCCTGCCCTCAATCTCCTGCCCTGAAACTCATGCCCTCAATCACATGCCCTGAAACTCCATCCCTGAATCTCATGCCGTGAAACCCCAGCCCTGAATCTCATGCCCTGAAACTCTTGCCCTGAAACTCCTGCACTGAATCTCCTGCCTTGAAACTCATGCCCTGATTCTCATGCCCTGAAACTCCTGCCCTGAAAATGCTGCCCTGAATCTAACGCCCTAAATTTCATGCCCTGAACCTGAAGCCCTGAATCTCATGGCCTGAAACTAATGCCCTGAATGTTCTGCCCTGAAACTCCTGCCCTGAATCTCATGCCCTAAATCTCCTGCCCTGAATCTCATGCTCTGAAACACCTGCCCAGAATCTTATGCACTGAAATTCCTGCCCTGAAACTGCTAACCTGAATCGCAAGCCCTGAAATCACAGTCCTGAATCTCATGCCCTGAAAATAAAGCCCTGAATCTCATGCCCTGAAACTCCTGCCCGAAACATCTGCCCTGAAGCTCATGCCCTGAATCACATGCCATGAAACTCCTGCCCCGAGTCTCCTGCCCTTAAACTCATGCCTTGAAACTCATGCCCTGAAACTCATGCCCTGAATCTCATGCCCAGACACTCCTGCCCTGAAACTCCTGCCCTGAATTTGCAGCCCTGAATCTCATGCCGTGAAACTCCTGCCCTGAATCTCATGCCCTGAAACTCCTGCCTTGAAACTCATGCCCTGATTCTCATGCCCTGAAACTCCTGCCCTGAAACTCCTGCCCTGAAACTGCTGCCCTGAACTGCTGCCCTGTAACTAAAGCCCTGAATCTCATACCCTGAAACTCTTGCCCTGAATGTCCTGCCCTGAAACTCATGCCCTGAATCTCCTGCCCTGAATTATATGCCCTGAAACTTATGCCCTGAATCACATTCCATGAAACTCCTGCCCTGAAACTCATGCCCTGAAACTCCTGCCCTGAAACTCCTGCAGTGAAACTCCTGCCTTGAAACTCAGGCCCTGATTCTCATGCCCTGAAACTCCTGCCCTGAAAGTGCTGCCCTGAAACTAATGCCCTAAATTTCATGCGCTGAAACTGAAGCCCTGAATCTCATGCCCTGAAACTACTGCCCTGAATGTTCTGCCCTGAAACTCATGCTCTGAATCTCATGCGCTGAAACTGAAGCCCTGAATCTCATGCCCTGAAACTACTGCCCTGAATCTCCTGCCTTTAAACTCCTGCCCCGAATCTCAAGCCCTGAAACTAATGCACTGTATCTCCGGGCTTAAACTCCTGCCCTGAATCTCCTGCCCTGAACCTCCTGCACTGAATCTCTTGTGTAGAAACTCCTGCACTGAAACTCCTGCCCTGAAACGCATGCCCTGAATCACATGCCCTGAAACTCCTGCCCCGAATCTCCTGTCCTGAAACTCATGCCCTGAATCACATGCCATGAAACTTCTTCCCTGAGTCTCTTGCCCTAAATCTCTTGTGCAAAAACTCGTGCACTGAAACTCCTGCCCGGAAACTCATGCCCTGAATCTCCAGCCCTGAAACTCCTGCCCTGAATCTCCTGCCCAGAAACTCATGCCCTCAATCACATGCCCTGAAACTCCTGCCCTGAATCTCAAGCCCTGAAACTACTACCCTGAATCTCATGCCCTGAAACTATTGCCCTGAATCTCCGGCCCTGAAACACCTGCCCTGAAACTCCTGCCCTAAATCTCTTGTACAAAAACTCCTGCTCTGAAACTCCTGCCCTGAAACTCATGCCCTGAATCACATGCCCTGAAACTCATGCCCTGAAACTCATGCCCTGAATCCCCTGCCCTGAATCTCCTGCCCTGAAAATCCTGCCCTGAATCTGCTGTGCAGAAACTCCTGCCCTGAATCTCCTTCCCTGAATCTCATGCCCTGAAATTCCTGCCCAGAAACTCCTGCACTGAAGCTCAAGCCTGAATCACCTGCCTTGAATCTAGTGCCCTGAATCACATGCCCTGAAACAGCTGATCTGAAACTCCTGTTCTGAATCTCAGGCGCTGAAACTCCTGCCCTGAAACTCATGCCCTGAATCCCCTGCCCTGAATCTCCTGCCCTGAAACTCATGCCCTGAAACTCCTGCTCTGAAACTCCTGCGCTGAATCATATGCCCTGAAACTCCTGCCCTGAATCTCCTGCCCTGAAACTCCTGCCCTGAAACTCATGCCCTGAATCACATGCCCTGAATCTCATGCCCTGAAACTCATGCCCTGAATCCCCTGCCCTGAATCTCCTGCCCTGAAAATCCTGCCCTGAATCTGCTGTGCAGAAACTCCTGCCCTGAATCTCCTTCCCTGAATCTCATGCCCTGAAATTCCTGCCCAGAAACTCCTGCACTGAAGCTCAAGCCTGAATCACCTGCCTTGAATCTAGTGCCCTGAATCACATGCCCTGAAACAGCTGATCTGAAACTCCTGTTCTGAATCTCAGGCGCTGAAACTCCTGCCCTGAATCTCATGTCCTGAAACTCCTGCCCTGAATCTCATGCCCTGAAACTCATGCCCTGAATCCCCTGCCCTGAATCTCCTGCCCTGAAACTCATGCCCTGAAACTCCTGCTCTGAAACTCCTGCGCTGAATCATATGCCCTGAAACTCCTGCCCTGAATCTCCTGCCCTGAAACTCGAGCCCTGAAACTCCAGCCCTGAAACCCCTGCCCTGAAACTCCTGCCCTGAAACTCCTGTGCGGAATCTCCAGCCCTGAATCTCAGGCCCTGAAACTCCTGCCCTGAATCTCATGCCCTGAATCTCCTGCCCTGAATCTCATGCTCTGAAACACCAGCTTTGAAACTCATGCCCTGATTCTCATGCCCTGAAACTCCTGCCCTGAAACTCCTTCACTGAAACTGCTGCCCTGAAACTAAAGCCCTGAATCTCATACCCTGAAACTCTTGCCCTGGATCTCCTGCCCTGAAACTCATGCCCTGAATCTCCTGCCCTGAATTTCATGCCCTGAAACGCAAGCCCTGAAACTCCTGCCCTCAATCTCCTGCCCTGAAACTCATGCCCTCAATCACATGCCCTGAAACTCCAGCCCTGAATCTCACATTAGGGTTAGGGTTAGGGTTAGGATGCAAGTATGCGGGCAGTGGGCAAAATATCCCTCTAGCGTTTGTGGATCTCTTACTGGAGATGCAGTATCACTTCACCCTGCCACTTTGTTTTTGGCCCACGTTGTCATCATCTCGGTCCCCGACTTGCCTTTATTGGGATCTTCCTTCTCTTTAACCTCCATTCTGGAGTTTAAGTTGAAATGGTGGAGTTCTTGCCTATGGATAGTGTTTTGGGTTTGGGGACTTTCTTATAGGGACTGGGTGCTGTGATCTGGGGGCTGTGCAGTAGCTAATCGAGGGGTGTGTGGGGAGGGACATGCCCCGGGGTACAGTTAGGTAATGGGGGTTGAGTGTTCACGGCGGTGGGGTGGGATGGCAAATGGTATTGCGGGGGGGGGGGTGTTTGGTTGCCCTTGCCGTAGTGGGGAGGGCTGAAATCGGAGCCTAACTGCTGGTGATACTGGGTAAATTTGGCCCCTTGATGGGGTGAGGGTTTGGGTTTATGGGGGTGTGTAGCAGGGTTGGAGGTGTTAGGTTTAGTGGTAGGGCAAAGAACTATTATATAAGCCCCTTAGTGTGGTGTGGTTTGGGTTATTTGGGGTGCTGTCTGGTTTAGTTGGGGTGACCGATCCCTTGGAAATTAGGGTTAGGGTTAGGGCCAGGGCTGGGGTTAGAAGGCAAGTATGTGTGTAGCAGGGTTGGAGGTGTTAGGTTTAGTGGTAGGGCAAAGGACTATTATATAAGCCCCTTAGTGTGGTGTGGTTTGGGTTATTTGGGGTGCTGTCCGGTTTAGTTGGGGTGCGCGGTCCATTGGAAATTAGGGTTAGGGTTAGGGTTTAGTTGGGGTGTGTGGTCCTCTGGAATATAGGATTAGGTTTGGGGGGTAGGGTTGGGGGGGGCCTGCTGGGCAGCGGGAGGTATAACTGGTGGTGTGGGGTGAGTTTAGTCCTCTGGCGAGAAGAGGACCCATGTTTATGGGGTGTGAAGATGTTAGGTTTCAGGGTAGGGCCATGTGAGGGCTGAAATAGGAGGCTAACTGCTGGTGATCCGAGTGAATCTGGCCCTTTGATGGGGTGAGGGTTTGGGTTTGTGGGGGTGTGTGGCAGGGTTGGAGGTGTTAGGTTTAGTGGTAGGGCAAAGGATTATTATATAAGCCCTTTTGTGTGGTGTGGTTTGGGTTATTTGGGGTGCTGTCCGGTTTAGTTGGGGTGCACGATCCCTTGGAAATTAGGGTTAGGGTCAGGGCTGGGGTCAGGATGCAAGTATGCGGCAGTGGGAATTTGGCCCCTTGCTGGGGTGAGGGTTTGGGTTTATGGGGGTGTGTAGCAGGGTTGGAGGTGTTAGGTTTAGTGGTAGGGCAGAGGGCTATTATATAAGCCCCTTAGTGTGGTGTGGTTTGGGATTAGGGTTAGGTTGAGAGTATGCGGGCAGTGGGCAAATCAGCCCTCTTGTGCTTTTTGATCTCCTCACTTGAGATTCAATTTCACGCGACCCTGCCACTTTGATCTGGCCCACGCCTTCATTAACCAGGTCCAACACTTGCCTTTCTTGGATCTTGCCCATCCTGACAAAGGTAATCGGGTTTGTGGGGGAGTGGCCAGGGTTAGTCGGGGTGTGCCTAGGGTTTGTGGGGGTGTGGCATGATCCCTGGGATGTGCCGAGGGTTTGTGGGGGTGTGTGCCCCCTTGGACTTTAGGAGTAGGCTTGAGTGTTGGGCTGGTGGATGCATATGTGTGACTGGGAGAGGTAAGGCTGCAGAGTTTTGAGTGGTGAGGTATGAGGTTCTATGGGGCTTAGTGGTGAAGCCAGGTGAATCTGGCCCATGCCTTTCATTATCGTGGTCCGACACCACCTGGTTCAATGGACCGGGTGTGCACTGGGACACATCATCAGTAATGCATCCTCGGATCATGGGGTGTTTCGGGTCTTTAGGGTTAGGCTGAGAGTATGCGGGCAGTGGGCAAATCAGCCCTCTTGTGCTTTTTGATCTCCTCACTTGAGATTCAATTTCACGCGACCCTGCCACTTTGATCTGGCCCACGCCTTCATTAACCAGGTCCAACACTTGCCTTTCTTGGATCTTGCCCCTCCTGACAAAGGTAATCGGGTTTGTGGGGGAGTGGCCAGGGTTAGTCGGGGTGTGCCTAGGGTTTGTGGGGGTGTGGCATGATCTCTGGGATGTGCCGAGGGTTTGTGGGGGTGTGTGCCCCCTTGGACTTTAGGATTAGGTTTGAGTGTTGGGCTGGTGGATGTATATGTGTGACTGGGATAGGTAAGGCTGCAGAGTTTTGAGTGGTGAGGTATGAGGTGCTATTGGGCTTAGGCTTGTGTGGTGAAGCTAGGTGAATCTGGCCCATGCCTTTCATTATCATGGTCCGACACCACTTGGTTCAATGGACCGGGTGTGCACTGGGACACATCATCAGTAATGCATCCTCGGATCATGGGGTGTTTCGGGTCTTTCATCATTAAACACCCTCCCCGAGATGACCCAGCCGGAGTTGATCAAGCTCGGCTTGTGTTTTCCCATGGACCAGGATAATGAGAGGCATGTAACTATGAGGGTAATGACGTTTTTAAATATCATTACCTGGCATCTGTATGCCTGGGGATGCATGGGTTAAATTGACAGTGTTTACTGGGCATTCGGTGTCTCTGCACCTGAGTTTAGTGGTGACTTGTTTTCTGTGGACCCAGCTTGGGATTAACTTTCTGGTTCTCTCTTGCCGTTTGGGCATCTGGGCTTTGTTCTTGGCATTTTGTCGACCGGGAGAATGAAGAGCGTGTCACTGTTAGGTTAGGTTGAGAGTATGCGGGCAGTGGGCAAATCAGCCCTCTTGTGCTTTTTGATCTCCTCACTTGAGATTCAATTTCACGCGACCCTGCCACTTTGATCTGGCCCACGCCTTCATTAACCAGGTCCAACACTTGCCTTTCTTGGATCTTGCCCCTCCTGACAAAGGTAATCGGGTTTGTGGGGGAGTGGCCAGGGTTAGTCGGGGTGTGCCTAGGGTTTGTGGGGGTGTGGCATGATCTCTGGGATGTGCCGAGGGTTTGTGGGGGTGTGTGCCCCCTTGGACTTTAGGATTAGGTTTGAGTGTTGGGCTGGTGGATGTATATGTGTGACTGGGATAGGTAAGGCTGCAGAGTTTTGAGTGGTGAGGTATGAGGTGCTATTGGGCTTAGGCTTGTGTGGTGAAGCTAGGTGAATCTGGCCCATGCCTTTCATTATCATGGTCCGACACCACTTGGTTCAATGGACCGGGTGTGCACTGGGACACATCATCAGTAATGCATCCTCGGATCATGGGGTGTTTCGGGTCTTTCATCATTAAACACCCTCCCCGAGATGACCCAGCCGGAGTTGATCAAGCTCGGCTTGTGTTTTCCCATGGACCAGGATAATGAGAGGCATGTAACTATGAGGGTAATGACGTTTTTAAATATCATTACCTGGCATCTGTATGCCTGGGGATGCATGGGTTAAATTGACAGTGTTTACTGGGCATTCGGTGTCTCTGCACCTGAGTTTAGTGGTGACTTGTTTTCTGTGGACCCAGCTTGGGATTAACTTTCTGGTTCTCTCTTGCCGTTTGGGCATCTGGGCTTTGTTCTTGGCATTTTGTCGACCGGGAGAATGAAGAGCGTGTCACTGTTAGGTTAGGTTGAGAGTATGCGGGCAGTGGGCAAATCAGCCCTCTTGTGCTTTTTGATCTCCTCACTTGAGATTCAATTTCACGCGACCCTGCCACTTTGATCTGGCCCACGCCTTCATTAACCAGGTCCAACACTTGCCTTTCTTGGATCTTGCCCCTCCTGACAAAGGTAATCGGGTTTGTGGGGGAGTGGCCAGGGTTAGTCGGGGTGTGCCTAGGGTTTGTGGGGGTGTGGCATGATCTCTGGGATGTGCCGAGGGTTTGTGGGGGTGTGTGCCCCCTTGGACTTTAGGATTAGGTTTGAGTGTTGGGCTGGTGGATGTATATGTGTGACTGGGATAGGTAAGGCTGCAGAGTTTTGAGTGGTGAGGTATGAGGTGCTATTGGGCTTAGGCTTGTGTGGTGAAGCTAGGTGAATCTGGCCCATGCCTTTCATTATCATGGTCCGACACCACTTGGTTCAATGGACCGGGTGTGCACTGGGACACATCATCAGTAATGCATCCTCGGATCATGGGGTGTTTCGGGTCTTTCATCATTAAACACCCTTCCCGAGATGACCCAGCCGGAGTTGATCAAGCTCGGCTTGTGTTTTCCCATGGACCAGGATAATGAGAGGCATGTAACTATGAGGGTAATGACGTTTTTAAACATCATTACCTGGCATTTGTATGCCTGGGGATGAATGGGTTAAATTGACAGTGTTTACTGGGCATTCGGTGTCTCTGCACCTGAGTTTAGTGGTGGCTTGTTTTCTGTGGACCCAGCTTGGGTTTAACTTTCTGGTTCTCTCTTGCCGTTTGGGCATCTGGGCTTTGTTCTTGGCATTTTGTCGACCGGGAGAATGAAGAGCGTGTCACTGTTAGGTTAGGTTGAGAGTATGCGGGCAGTGGGCAAATCAGCCCTCTTGTGCTTTTTGATCTCCTCACTTGAGATTCAATTTCACGCGACCCTGCCACTTTGATCTGGCCCACGCCTTCATTAACCAGGTCCAACACTTGCCTTTCTTGGATCTTGCCCCTCCTGACAAAGGTAATCGGGTTTGTGGGGGAGTGGCCAGGGTTAGTCGGGGTGTGCCTAGGGTTTGTGGGGGTGTGGCATGATCACTGGGATGTGCCGAGGGTTTGTGGGGGTGTGTGCCCCCTTGGATTTTAGGATTAGGTTTGAGTGTTGGGCTGGTGGATGTATATGTGTGACTGGGAGAGGTAAGGCTGCAGAGTTTGGAGTGGTGAGGTATGAGGTGCTCTGGCGCATAGGCTCGTGTGGTGAAGCCAGGTGAATCTGGCCCATGCCTTTCATTATCATGGTCCGACACCACTTGGTTCAATGGACCGGGTGTGCACTGGGACACATCATCAGTAATGCATCCTCGGATCATGGGGTGTTTCGGGTCTTTCATCATTAAACACCCTCCCCGAGATGACCCAGCCGGAGTTGATCAAGCTCGGCTTGTGTTTTCCCATGGACCAGGATAATGAGAGGCATGTAACTATGAGGGTAATGACGTTTTTAAACATCATTACCTGGCATCTGTATGCCTGGGGATGAATGGGTTAAATTGACAGTGTTTACTGGGCATTCGGTGTCTCTGCACCTGAGTTTAGTGGTGGCTTGTTTTCTGTGGACCCAGCTTGGGTTTAACTTTCTGGTTCTCTCTTGCCGTTTGGGCATCTGGGCTTTGTTCTTGGCATTTTGTCGACCGGGAGAATGAAGAGCGTGTCACTGTTAGGTTAGGTTGAGAGTATGCGGGCAGTGGGCAAATCAGCCCTCTTGTGCTTTTTGATCTCCTCACTTGAGATTCAATTTCACGCGACCCTGCCACTTTGATCTGGCCCACGCCTTCATTAACCAGGTCCAACACTTGCCTTTCTTGGATCTTGCCCCTCCTGACAAAGGTAATCGGGTTTGTGGGGGAGTGGCCAGGGTTAGTCGGGGTGTGCCTAGGGTTTGTGGGGGTGTGGCATGATCACTGGGATGTGCCGAGGGTTTGTGGGGGTGTGTGCCCCCTTGGATTTTAGGATTAGGTTTGAGTGTTGGGCTGGTGGATGTATATGTGTGACTGGGAGAGGTAAGGCTGCAGAGTTTGGAGTGGTGAGGTATGAGGTGCTCTGGCGCATAGGCTCGTGTGGTGAAGCCAGGTGAATCTGGCCCATGCCTTTCATTATCATGGTCCGACACCACTTGGTTCAATGGACCGGGTGTGCACTGGGACACATCATCAGTAATGCATCCTCGGATCATGGGGTGTTTCGGGTCTTTCATCATTAAACACCCTCCCCGAGATGACCCAGCCGGAGTTGATCAAGCTCGGCTTGTGTTTTCCCATGGACCAGGATAATGAGAGGCATGTAACTATGAGGGTAATGACGTTTTTAAACATCATTACCTGGCATCTGTATGCCTGGGGATGAATGGGTTAAATTGACAGTGTTTACTGGGCATTCGGTGTCTCTGCACCTGAGTTTAGTGGTGGCTTGTTTTCTGTGGACCCAGCTTGGGTTTAACTTTCTGGTTCTCTCTTGCCGTTTGGGCATCTGGGCTTTGTTCTTGGCATTTTGTCGACCGGGAGAATGAAGAGCGTGTCACTGTTAGGTTAGGTTGAGAGTATGCGGGCAGTGGGCAAATCAGCCCTCTTGTGCTTTTTGATCTCCTCACTTGAGATTCAATTTCACGCGACCCTGCCACTTTGATCTGGCCCACGCCTTCATTAACCAGGTCCAACACTTGCCTTTCTTGGATCTTGCCCCTCCTGACAAAGGTAATCGGGTTTGTGGGGGAGTGGCCAGGGTTAGTCGGGGTGTGCCTAGGGTTTGTGGGGGTGTGGCATGATCACTGGGATGTGCCGAGGGTTTGTGGGGGTGTGTGCCCCCTTGGATTTTAGGATTAGGTTTGAGTGTTGGGCTGGTGGATGTATATGTGTGACTGGGAGAGGTAAGGCTGCAGAGTTTGGAGTGGTGAGGTATGAGGTGCTCTGGCGCATAGGCTCGTGTGGTGAAGCCAGGTGAATCTGGCCCATGCCTTTCATTATCATGGTCCGACACCACTTGGTTCAATGGACCGGGTGTGCACTGGGACACATCATCAGTAATGCATCCTCGGATCATGGGGTGTTTCGGGTCTTTCATCATTAAACACCCTCCCCGAGATGACCCAGCCGGAGTTGATCAAGCTCGGCTTGTGTTTTCCCATGGACCAGGATAATGAGAGGCATGTAACTATGAGGGTAATGACGTTTTTAAACATCATTACCTGGCATCTGTATGCCTGGGGATGAATGGGTTAAATTGACAGTGTTTACTGGGCATTCGGTGTCTCTGCACCTGAGTTTAGTGGTGGCTTGTTTTCTGTGGACCCAGCTTGGGTTTAACTTTCTGGTTCTCTCTTGCCGTTTGGGCATCTGGGCTTTGTTCTTGGCATTTTGTCGACCGGGAGAATGAAGAGCGTGTCACTGTTAGGTTAGGTTGAGAGTATGCGGGCAGTGGGCAAATCAGCCCTCTTGTGCTTTTTGATCTCCTCACTTGAGATTCAATTTCACGCGACCCTGCCACTTTGATCTGGCCCACGCCTTCATTAACCAGGTCCAACACTTGCCTTTCTTGGATCTTGCCCCTCCTGACAAAGGTAATCGGGTTTGTGGGGGAGTGGCCAGGGTTAGTCGGGGTGTGCCTAGGGTTTGTGGGGGTGAGGCATGATCACTGGGATGTGCCGAGGGTTTGTGGGGGTGTGTGCCCCCTTGGATTTTAGGATTAGGTTTGAGTGTTGGGCTGGTGGATGTATATGTGTGACTGGGAGAGGTAAGGCTGCAGAGTTTGGAGTGGTGAGGTATGAGGTGCTCTGGCGCATAGGCTCGTGTGGTGAAGCCAGGTGAATCTGGCCCATGCCTTTCATTATCATGGTCCGACACCACTTGGTTCAATGGACCGGGTGTGCACTGGGACACATCATCAGTAATGCATCCTCGGATCATGGGGTGTTTCGGGTCTTTCATCATTAAACACCCTCCCCGAGATGACCCAGCCGGAGTTGATCAAGCTCGGCTTGTGTTTTCCCATGGACCAGGATAATGAGAGGCATGTAACTATGAGGGTAATGACGTTTTTAAACATCATTACCTGGCATCTGTATGCCTGGGGATGAATGGGTTAAATTGACAGTGTTTACTGGGCATTCGGTGTCTCTGCACCTGAGTTTAGTGGTGGCTTGTTTTCTGTGGACCCAGCTTGGGTTTAACTTTCTGGTTCTCTCTTGCCGTTTGGGCATCTGGGCTTTGTTCTTGGCATTTTGTCGACCGGGAGAATGAAGAGCGTGTCACTGTTAGGTTAGGTTGAGAGTATGCGGGCAGTGGGCAAATCAGCCCTCTTGTGCTTTTTGATCTCCTCACTTGAGATTCAATTTCACGCGACCCTGCCACTTTGATCTGGCCCACGCCTTCATTAACCAGGTCCAACACTTGCCTTTCTTGGATCTTGCCCCTCCTGACAAAGGTAATCGGGTTTGTGGGGGAGTGGCCAGGGTTAGTCGGGGTGTGCCTAGGGTTTGTGGGGGTGTGGCATGATCACTGGGATGTGCCGAGGGTTTGTGGGGGGGTGTGCCCCCTTGGATTTTAGGATTAGGTTTGAGTGTTGGGCTGGTGGATGTATATGTGTGACTGGGAGAGGTAAGGCTGCAGAGTTTGGAGTGGTGAGGTATGAGGTGCTCTGGCGCATAGGCTCGTGTGGTGAAGCCAGGTGAATCTGGCCCATGCCTTTCATTATCATGGTCCGACACCACTTGGTTCAATGGACCGGGTGTGCACTGGGACACATCATCAGTAATGCATCCTCGGATCATGGGGTGTTTCGGGTCTTTCATCATTAAACACCCTCCCCGAGATGACCCAGCCGGAGTTGATCAAGCTCGGCTTGTGTTTTCCCATGGACCAGGATAATGAGAGGCATGTAACTATGAGGGTAATGACGTTTTTAAACATCATTACCTGGCATCTGTATGCCTGGGGATGAATGGGTTAAATTGACAGTGTTTACTGGGCATTCGGTGTCTCTGCACCTGAGTTTAGTGGTGGCTTGTTTTCTGTGGACCCAGCTTGGGTTTAACTTTCTGGTTCTCTCTTGCCGTTTGGGCATCTGGGCTTTGTTCTTGGCATTTTGTCGACCGGGAGAATGAAGAGCGTGTCACTGTTAGGTTAGGTTGAGAGTATGCGGGCAGTGGGCAAATCAGCCCTCTTGTGCTTTTTGATCTCCTCACTTGAGATTCAATTTCACGCGACCCTGCCACTTTGATCTGGCCCACGCCTTCATTAACCAGGTCCAACACTTGCCTTTCTTGGATCTTGCCCCTCCTGACAAAGGTAATCGGGTTTGTGGGGGAGTGGCCAGGGTTAGTCGGGGTGTGCCTAGGGTTTGCGGGGGTGTGGCATGATCACTGGGATGTGCCGAGGGTTTGTGGGGGTGTGTGCCCCCTTGGATTTTAGGATTAGGTTTGAGTGTTGGGCTGGTGGATGTATATGTGTGACTGGGAGAGGTAAGGCTGCAGAGTTTGGAGTGGTGAGGTATGAGGTGCTCTGGCGCATAGGCTCGTGTGGTGAAGCCAGGTGAATCTGGCCCATGCCTTTCATTATCATGGTCCGACACCACTTGGTTCAATGGACCGGGTGTGCACTGGGACACATCATCAGTAATGCATCCTCGGATCATGGGGTGTTTCGGGTCTTTCATCATTAAACACCCTCCCCGAGATGACCCAGCCGGAGTTGATCAAGCTCGGCTTGTGTTTTCCCATGGACCAGGATAATGAGAGGCATGTAACTATGAGGGTAATGTTGTTTTTAAACATCATTACCTGGCATCTGTGTGCCTGGGATTGCATGGGTTAAATTGGCAGTGTTTACTGGGCATTCGGTGTCTCTGCACCTGAGTTTAGTGGTGACTGGTTTTCTGTGGACCCAGCTTGGGTTTAACTTTCTGGTTCTCTCTCGCCGTTTGGGCATCTGGGCTTTATTCTTGGCATTCTGTCGACCGGGAGAATGAAGAGCGTGTCACTGTTAGGTTAGGTTGAGAGTATGCGGGCAGTGGGCAAATCAGCCCTCTTGTGCTTTTTGATCTCCTCACTCGAGATTCAATTTCACGCGACCCTGCCACTTTGATCTGGCCCACGCCTTCATTAACCAGGTCCAACACTTGCCTTTCTTGGATCTTGCCCCTCCTGACAAAGGTAATCGGGTTTGTGGGGGAGTGGCCAGGGTTAGTCGGGGTGTGCCTAGGGTTTGTGGGGGTGTGGCATGATCTCTGGGATGTGCCGAGGGTTTGTGGGGGTGTGTGCCCCCTTGGACTTTAGGATTAGGTTTGAGTGTTGGGCTGGTGGATGTATATGTGTGACTGGGATAGGTAAGGCTGCAGAGTTTTGAGTGGTGAGGTATGAGGTTCTATGGGGCTTAGTGGTGAAGCCAGGTGAATCTGGCCCATGCCTTTCATTATCGTGGTCCGACACCACTTGGTTCAATGGACCGGGTGTGCACTGGGACACATCATCAGTAATGCATCCTCGGATCATCGGGTGTTTCGGGTCTTTCATCATTAAACACCCTCCCCGAGATGACCCAGCCGGAGTTGATCAAGCTCGGCTTGTGTTTTCCCATGGACCAGGATAATGAGAGGCATGTAACTATGAGGGTAATGACGTTTTTAAACATCATTACCTGGCATCTGTATGCCTGGGGATGCATGGGTTAAATTGACAGTGTTTACTGGGCATTCGGTGTCTCTGCACCTGAGTTTAGTGGTGGCTTGTTTTCTGTGGACCCAGCTTGGGTTTAACTTTCTGGTTCTCTCTTGCCGTTTGGGCATCTGGGCTTTGTTCTTGGCATTTTGTCGACCGGGAGAATGAAGAGCGTGTCACTGTTAGGTTAGGTTGAGAGTATGCGGGCAGTGGGCAAATCAGACCTCTTGTGCTTTTTGATCTCCTCACTTGAGATTCAATTTCACGCGACCCTGCCACTTTGATCTGGCCCACGCCTTCATTAACCAGGTCCAACACTTGCCTTTCTTGGATCTTGCCCCTCCTGACAAAGGTAATCGGGTTTGTGGGGGAGTGGCCAGGGTTAGTCGGGGTGTGCCTAGGGTTTGTGGGGGTGTGGCATGATCTCTGGGATGTGCCGAGGGTTTGTGGGGGTGTGTGCCCCCTTGGACTTTAGGATTAGGTTTGAGTGTTGGGCTGGTGGATGTATATGTGTGACTGGGATAGGTAAGGCTGCAGAGTTTTGAGTGGTGAGGTATGAGGTTCTATGGGGCTTAGTGGTGAAGCCAGGTGAATCTGGCCCATGCCTTTCATTATCGTGGTCCGACACCACTTGGTTCAATGGACCGGGTGTGCACTGGGACACATCATCAGTAATGCATCCTCGGATCATCGGGTGTTTCGGGTCTTTCATCATTAAACACCCTCCCCGAGATGACCCAGCCGGAGTTGATCAAGCTCGGCTTGTGTTTTCCCATGGACCAGGATAATGAGAGGCATGTAACTATGAGGGTAATGACGTTTTTAAACATCATTACCTGGCATCTGTATGCCTGGGGATGCATGGGTTAAATTGACAGTGTTTACTGGGCATTCGGTGTCTCTGCACCTGAGTTTAGTGGTGGCTTGTTTTCTGTGGACCCAGCTTGGGTTTAACTTTCTGGTTCTCTCTTGCCGTTTGGGCATCTGGGCTTTGTTCTTGGCATTTTGTCGACCGGGAGAATGAAGAGCGTGTCACTGTTAGGTTAGGTTGAGAGTATGCGGGCAGTGGGCAAATCAGCCCTCTTGTGCTTTTTGATCTCCTCACTTGAGATTCAATTTCACGCGACCCTGCCACTTTGATCTGGCCCACGCCTTCATTAACCAGGTCCAACACTTGCCTTTCTTGGATCTTGCCCCTCCTGACAAAGGTAATCGGGTTTGTGGGGGAGTGGCCAGGGTTAGTCGGGGTGTGCCTAGGGTTTGTGGGGGTGTGGCATGATCTCTGGGATGTGCCGAGGGTTTGTGGGGGTGTGTGCCCCCTTGGACTTTAGGATTAGGTTTGAGTGTTGGGCTGGTGGATGTATATGTGTGACTGGGATAGGTAAGGCTGCAGAGTTTTGAGTGGTGAGGTATGAGGTTCTATGGGGCTTAGTGGTGAAGCCAGGTGAATCTGGCCCATGCCTTTCATTATCGTGGTCCGACACCACTTGGTTCAATGGACCGGGTGTGCACTGGGACACATCATCAGTAATGCATCCTCGGATCATCGGGTGTTTCGGGTCTTTCATCATTAAACACCCTCCCCGAGATGACCCAGCCGGAGTTGATCAAGCTGGGCTTGTGTTTTCCCATGGACCAGGATAATGAGAGGCATGTAACTATGAGGGTAATGACGTTTTTAAACATCATTACCTGGCATCTGTATGCCTGGGGATGCATGGGTTAAATTGACAGTGTTTACTGGGCATTCGGTGTCTCTGCACCTGAGTTTAGTGGTGGCTTGTTTTCTGTGGACCCAGCTTGGGTTTAACTTTCTGGTTCTCTCTTGCCGTTTGGGCATCTGGGCTTTGTTCTTGGCATTTTGTCGACCGGGAGAATGAAGAGCGTGTCACTGTTAGGTTAGGTTGAGAGTATGCGGGCAGTGGGCAAATCAGCCCTCTTGTGCTTTTTGATCTCCTCACTTGAGATTCAATTTCACGCGACCCTGCCACTTTGATCTGGCCCACGCCTTCATTAACCAGGTCCAACACTTGCCTTTCTTGGATCTTGCCCCTCCTGACAAAGGTAATCGGGTTTGTGGGGGAGTGGCCAGGGTTAGTCGGGGTGTGCCTAGGGTTTGTGGGGGTGTGGCATGATCTCTGGGATGTGCCGAGGGTTTGTGGGGGTGTGTGCCCCCTTGGACTTTAGGATTAGGTTTGAGTGTTGGGCTGGTGGATGTATATGTGTGACTGGGATAGGTAAGGCTGCAGAGTTTTGAGTGGTGAGGTATGAGGTTCTATGGGGCTTAGTGGTGAAGCCAGGTGAATCTGGCCCATGCCTTTCATTATCGTGGTCCGACACCACTTGGTTCAATGGACCGGGTGTGCACTGGGACACATCATCAGTAATGCATCCTCGGATCATCGGGTGTTTCGGGTCTTTCATCATTAAACACCCTCCCCGAGATGACCCAGCCGGAGTTGATCAAGCTCGGCTTGTGTTTTCCCATGGACCAGGATAATGAGAGGCATGTAACTATGAGGGTAATGACGTTTTTAAACATCATTACCTGGCATCTGTATGCCTGGGGATGCATGGGTTAAATTGACAGTGTTTACTGGGCATTCGGTGTCTCTGCACCTGAGTTTAGTGGTGGCTTGTTTTCTGTGGACCCAGCTTGGGTTTAACTTTCTGGTTCTCTCTTGCCGTTTGGGCATCTGGGCTTTGTTCTTGGCATTTTGTCGACCGGGAGAATGAAGAGCGTGTCACTGTTAGGTTAGGTTGAGAGTATGCGGGCAGTGGGCAAATCAGCCCTCTTGTGCCTTTTGATCTCCTCACTTGAGATTCAATTTCACGCGACCCTGCCACTTTGATCTGGCCCACGCCTTCATTAACCAGGTCCAACACTTGCCTTTCTTGGATCTTGCCCCTCCTGACAAAGGTAATCGGGTTTGTGGGGGAGTGGCCAGGGTTAGTCGGGGTGTGCCTAGGGTTTGTGGGGGTGTGGCATGATCTCTGGGATGTGCCGAGGGTTTGTGGGGGTGTGTGCCCCCTTGGACTTTAGGATTAGGTTTGAGTGTTGGGCTGGTGGATGTATATGTGTGACTGGGATAGGTAAGGCTGCAGAGTTTTGAGTGGTGAGGTATGAGGTTCTATGGGGCTTAGTGGTGAAGCCAGGTGAATCTGGCCCATGCCTTTCATTATCGTGGTCCGACACCACTTGGTTCAATGGACCGGGTGTGCACTGGGACACATCATCAGTAATGCATCCTCGGATCATCGGGTGTTTCGGGTCTTTCATCATTAAACACCCTCCCCGAGATGACCCAGCCGGAGTTGATCAAGCTCGGCTTGTGTTTTCCCATGGACCAGGATAATGAGAGGCATGTAACTATGAGGGTAATGACGTTTTTAAACATCATTACCTGGCATCTGTATGCCTGGGGATGCATGGGTTAAATTGACAGTGTTTACTGGGCATTCGGTGTCTCTGCACCTGAGTTTAGTGGTGGCTTGTTTTCTGTGGACCCAGCTTGGGTTTAACTTTCTGGTTCTCTCTTGCCGTTTGGGCATCTGGGCTTTGTTCTTGGCATTTTGTCGACCGGGAGAATGAAGAGCGTGTCACTGTTAGGTTAGGTTGAGAGTATGCGGGCAGTGGGCAAATCAGCCCTCTTGTGCCTTTTGATCTCCTCACTTGAGATTCAATTTCACGCGACCCTGCCACTTTGATCTGGCCCACGCCTTCATTAACCAGGTCCAACACTTGCCTTTCTTGGATCTTGCCCCTCCTGACAAAGGTAATCGGGTTTGTGGGGGAGTGGCCAGGGTTAGTCGGGGTGTGCCTAGGGTTTGTGGGGGTGTGGCATGATCTCTGGGATGTGCCGAGGGTTTGTGGGGGTGTGTGCCCCCTTGGACTTTAGGATTAGGTTTGAGTGTTGGGCTGGTGGATGTATATGTGTGACTGGGATAGGTAAGGCTGCAGAGTTTTGAGTGGTGAGGTATGAGGTTCTATGGGGCTTAGTGGTGAAGCCAGGTGAATCTGGCCCATGCCTTTCATTATCGTGGTCCGACACCACTTGGTTCAATGGACCGGGTGTGCACTGGGACACATCATCAGTAATGCATCCTCGGATCATGGGGTGTTTCGGGTCTTTCATCATTAAACACCCTCCCCGAGATGACCCAGCCGGAGTTGATCAAGCTCGGCTTGTGTTTTCCCATGGACCAGGATAATGAGAGGCATGTAACTATGAGGGTAATGACGTTTTTAAACATCATTACCTGGCATCTGTATGCCTGGGGATGCATGGGTTAAATTGACAGTGTTTACTGGGCATTCGGTGTCTCTGCACCTGAGTTTAGTGGTGGCTTGTTTTCTGTGGACCCAGCTTGGGTTTAACTTTCTGGTTCTCTCTTGCCGTTTGGGCATCTGGGCTTTGTTCTTGGCATTTTGTCGACCGGGAGAATGAAGAGCGTGTCACTGTTAGGTTAGGTTGAGAGTATGCGGGCAGTGGGCAAATCAGCCCTCTTGTGCTTTTTGATCTCCTCACTTGAGATTCAATTTCACGCGACCCTGCCACTTTGATCTGGCCCACGCCTTCATTAACCAGGTCCAACACTTGCCTTTCTTGGATCTTGCCCCTCCTGACAAAGGTAATCGGGTGTGTGGGGGAGTGGCCAGGGTTAGTCGGGGTGTGCCTAGGGTTTGTGGGGGTGTGGCATGATCTCTGGGATGTGCCGAGGGTTTGTGGGGGTGTGTGCCCCCTTGGACTTTAGGATTAGGTTTGAGTGTTGGGCTGGTGGATGTATATGTGTGACTGGGATAGGTAAGGCTGCAGAGTTTTGAGTGGTGAGGTATGAGGTTCTATGGGGCTTAGTGGTGAAGCCAGGTGAATCTGGCCCATGCCTTTCATTATCGTGGTCCGACACCACTTGGTTCAATGGACCGGGTGTGCACTGGGACACATCATCAGTAATGCATCCTCGGATCATCGGGTGTTTCGGGTCTTTCATCATTAAACACCCTCCCCGAGATGACCCAGCCGGAGTTGATCAAGCTCGGCTTGTGTTTTCCCATGGACCAGGATAATGAGAGGCATGTAACTATGAGGGTAATGACGTTTTTAAACATCATTACCTGGCATCTGTATGCCTGGGGATGCATGGGTTAAATTGACAGTGTTTACTGGGCATTCGGTGTCTCTGCACCTGAGTTTAGTGGTGGCTTGTTTTCTGTGGACCCAGCTTGGGTTTAACTTTCTGGTTCTCTCTTGCCGTTTGGGCATCTGGGCTTTGTTCTTGGCATTTTGTCGACCGGGAGAATGAAGAGCGTGTCACTGTTAGGTTAGGTTGAGAGTATGCGGGCAGTGGGCAAATCAGCCCTCTTGTGCTTTTTGATCTCCTCACTTGAGATTCAATTTCACGTGACCCTGCCACTTTGATCTGGCCCACGCCTTCATTAACCAGGTCCAACACTTGCCTTTCTTGGATCTTGCCCCTCCTGACAAAGGTAATCGGGTTTGTGGGGGAGTGGCCAGGGTTAGTCGGGGTGTGCCTAGGGTTTGTGGGGGTGTGGCATGATCTCTGGGATGTGCCGAGGGTTTGTGGGGGTGTGTGCCCCCTTGGACTTTAGGATTAGGTTTGAGTGTTGGGCTGGTGGATGTATATGTGTGACTGGGATAGGTAAGGCTGCAGAGTTTTGAGTGGTGAGGTATGAGGTTCTATGGGGCTTAGTGGTGAAGCCAGGTGAATCTGGCCCATGCCTTTCATTATCGTGGTCCGACACCACTTGGTTCAATGGACCGGGTGTGCACTGGGACACATCATCAGTAATGCATCCTCGGATCATCGGGTGTTTCGGGTCTTTCATCATTAAACACCCTCCCCGAGATGACCCAGCCGGAGTTGATCAAGCTCGGCTTGTGTTTTCCCATGGACCAGGATAATGAGAGGCATGTAACTATGAGGGTAATGACGTTTTTAAACATCATTACCTGGCATCTGTATGCCTGGGGATGCATGGGTTAAATTGACAGTGTTTACTGGGCATTCGGTGTCTCTGCACCTGAGTTTAGTGGTGGCTTGTTTTCTGTGGACCCAGCTTGGGTTTAACTTTCTGGTTCTCTCTTGCCGTTTGGGCATCTGGGCTTTGTTCTTGGCATTTTGTCGACCGGGAGAATGAAGAGCGTGTCACTGTTAGGTTAGGTTGAGAGTATGCGGGCAGTGGGCAAATCAGCCCTCTTGTGCTTTTTGATCTCCTCACTTGAGATTCAATTTCACGCGACCCTGCCACTTTGATCTGGCCCACGCCTTCATTAACCAGGTCCAACACTTGCCTTTCTTGGATCTTGCCCCTCCTGACAAAGGTAATCGGGTTTGTGGGGGAGTGGCCAGGGTTAGTCGGGGTGTGCCTAGGGTTTGTGGGGGTGTGGCATGATCTCTGGGATGTGCCGAGGGTTTGTGGGGGTGTGTGCCCCCTTGGACTTTAGGATTAGGTTTGAGTGTTGGGCTGGTGGATGTATATGTGTGACTGGGATAGGTAAGGCTGCAGAGTTTTGAGTGGTGAGGTATGAGGTTCTATGGGGCTTAGTGGTGAAGCCAGGTGAATCTGGCCCATGCCTTTCATTATCGTGGTCCGACACCACTTGGTTCAATGGACCGGGTGTGCACTGGGACACATCATCAGTAATGCATCCTCGGATCATCGGGTGTTTCGGGTCTTTCATCATTAAACACCCTCCCCGAGATGACCCAGCCGGAGTTGATCAAGCTCGGCTTGTGTTTTCCCATGGACCAGGATAATGAGAGGCATGTAACTATGAGGGTAATGACGTTTTTAAACATCATTACCTGGCATCTGTATGCCTGGGGATGCATGGGTTAAATTGACAGTGTTTACTGGGCATTCGGTGTCTCTGCACCTGAGTTTAGTGGTGGCTTGTTTTCGGTGGACCCAGCTTGGGTTTAACTTTCTGGTTCTCTCTTGCCGTTTGGGCATCTGGGCTTTGTTCTTGGCATTTTGTCGACCGGGAGAATGAAGAGCGTGTCACTGTTAGGTTAGGTTGAGAGTATGCGGGCAGTGGGCAAATCAGCCCTCTTGTGCTTTTTGATCTCCTCACTTGAGATTCAATTTCACGCGACCCTGCCACTTTGATCTGGCCCACGCCTTCATTAACCAGGTCCAACACTTGCCTTTCTTGGATCTTGCCCCTCCTGACAAAGGTAATCGGGTTTGTGGGGGAGTGGCCAGGGTTAGTCGGGGTGTGCCTAGGGTTTGTGGGGGTGTGGCATGATCTCTGGGATGTGCCGAGGGTTTGTGGGGGTGTGTGCCCCCTTGGACTTTAGGATTAGGTTTGAGTGTTGGGCTGGTGGATGTATATGTGTGACTGGGATAGGTAAGGCTGCAGAGTTTTGAGTGGTGAGGTATGAGGTTCTATGGGGCTTAGTGGTGAAGCCAGGTGAATCTGGCCCATGCCTTTCATTATCGTGGTCCGACACCACTTGGTTCAATGGACCGGGTGTGCACTGGGACACATCATCAGTAATGCATCCTCGGATCATCGGGTGTTTCGGGTCTTTCATCATTAAACACCCTCCCCGAGATGACCCAGCCGGAGTTGATCAAGCTCGGCTTGTGTTTTCCCATGGACCAGGATAATGAGAGGCATGTAACTATGAGGGTAATGACGTTTTTAAACATCATTACCTGGCATCTGTATGCCTGGGGATGCATGGGTTAAATTGACAGTGTTTACTGGGCATTCGGTGTCTCTGCACCTGAGTTTAGTGGTGGCTTGTTTTCTGTGGACCCAGCTTGGGTTTAACTTTCTGGTTCTCTCTTGCCGTTTGGGCATCTGGGCTTTGTTCTTGGCATTTTGTCGACCGGGAGAATGAAGAGCGTGTCACTGTTAGGTTAGGTTGAGAGTATGCGGGCAGTGGGCAAATCAGCCCTCTTGTGCTTTTTGATCTCCTCACTTGAGATTCAATTTCACGCGACCCTGCCACTTTGATCTGGCCCACGCCTTCATTAACCAGGTCCAACACTTGCCTTTCTTGGATCTTGCCCCTCCTGACAAAGGTAATCGGGTTTGTGGGGGAGTGGCCAGGGTTAGTCGGGGTGTGCCTAGGGTTTGTGGGGGTGTGGCATGATCTCTGGGATGTGCCGAGGGTTTGTGGGGGTGTGTGCCCCCTTGGACTTTAGGATTAGGTTTGAGTGTTGGGCTGGTGGATGTATATGTGTGACTGGGATAGGTAAGGCTGCAGAGTTTTGAGTGGTGAGGTATGAGGTTCTATGGGGCTTAGTGGTGAAGCCAGGTGAATCTGGCCCATGCCTTTCATTATCGTGGTCCGACACCACTTGGTTCAATGGACCGGGTGTGCACTGGGACACATCATCAGTAATGCATCCTCGGATCATCGGGTGTTTCGGGTCTTTCATCATTAAACACCCTCCCCGAGATGACCCAGCCGGAGTTGATCAAGCTCGGCTTGTGTTTTCCCATGGACCAGGATAATGAGAATGAGAGGCATGTAACTATGAGGGTAATGACGTTTTTAAACATCATTACCTGGCATCTGTATGCCTGGGGATGCATGGGTTAAATTGACAGTGTTTACTGGGCATTCGGTGTCTCTGCACCTGAGTTTAGTGGTGGCTTGTTTTCTGTGGACCCAGCTTGGGTTTAACTTTCTGGTTCTCTCTTGCCGTTTGGGCATCTGGGCTTTGTTCTTGGCATTTTGTCGACCGGGAGAATGAAGAGCGTGTCACTGTTAGGTTAGGTTGAGAGTATGCGGGCAGTGGGCAAATCAGCCCTCTTGTGCTTTTTGATCTCCTCACTTGAGATTCAATTTCACGCGACCCTGCACTTTGATCTGGCCCACGCCTTCATTAACCAGGTCCAACACTTGCCTTTCTTGGATCTTGCCCCTCCTGACAAAGGTAATCGGGTTTGTGGGGGAGTGGCCAGGGTTAGTCGGGGTGTGCCTAGGGTTTGTGGGGGTGTGGCATGATCTCTGGGATGTGCCGAGGGTTTGTGGGGTGTGTGCCCCCTTGGACTTTAGGATTAGGTTTGAGTGTTGGGCTGGTGGATGTATATGTGTGACTGGGATAGGTAAGGCTGCAGAGTTTTGAGTGGTGAGGTATGAGGTTCTATGGGGCTTAGTGGTGAAGCCAGGTGAATCTGGCCCATGCCTTTCATTATCGTGGTCCGACACCACTTGGTTCAATGGACCGGGTGTGCACTGGGACACATCATCAGTAATGCATCCTCGGATCATCGGGTGTTTCGGGTCTTTCATCATTAAACACCCTCCCCGAGATGACCCAGCCGGAGTTGATCAAGCTCGGCTTGTGTTTTCCCATGGACCAGGATAATGAGAGGCATGTAACTATGAGGGTAATGACGTTTTTAAACATCATTACCTGGCATCTGTATGCCTGGGGATGCATGGGTTAAATTGACAGTGTTTACTGGGCATTCGGTGTCTCTGCACCTGAGTTTAGTGGTGGCTTGTTTTCTGTGGACCCAGCTTGGGTTTAACTTTCTGGTTCTCTCTTGCCGTTTGGGCATCTGGGCTTTGTTCTTGGCATTTTGTCGACCGGGAGAATGAAGAGCGTGTCACTGTTAGGTTAGGTTGAGAGTATGCGGGCAGTGGGCAAATCAGCCCTCTTGTGCTTTTTGATCTCCTCACTTGAGATTCAATTTCACGCGACCCTGCCACTTTGATCTGGCCCACGCCTTCATTAACCAGGTCCAACACTTGCCTTTCTTGGATCTTGCCCCTCCTGACAAAGGTAATCGGGTTTGTGGGGGAGTGGCCAGGGTTAGTCGGGGTGTGCCTAGGGTTTGTGGGGGTGTGGCATGATCTCTGGGATGTGCCGAGGGTTTGTGGGGGTGTGTGCCCCCTTGGACTTTAGGATTAGGTTTGAGTGTTGGGCTGGTGGATGTATATGTGTGACTGGGATAGGTAAGGCTGCAGAGTTTTGAGTGGTGAGGTATGAGGTTCTATGGGGCTTAGTGGTGAAGCCAGGTGAATCTGGCCCATGCCTTTCATTATCGTGGTCCGACACCACTTGGTTCAATGGACCGGGTGTGCACTGGGACACATCATCAGTAATGCATCCTCGATCATCGGGTGTTTCGGGTCTTTCATCATTAAACACCCTCCCGAGATGACCCAGCCGGAGTTGATCAAGCTCGGCTTGTGTTTTCCCATGGACCAGGATAATGAGAGGCATGTAACTATGAGGGTAATGACGTTTTTAAACATCATTACCTGGCATCTGTATGCCTGGGGATGCATGGGTTAAATTGACAGTGTTTACTGGGCATTCGGTGTCTCTGCACCTGAGTTTAGTGGTGGCTTGTTTTCTGTGGACCCAGCTTGGGTTTAACTTTCTGGTTCTCTCTTGCCGTTTGGGCATCTGGGCTTTGTTCTTGGCATTTTGTCGACCGGGAGAATGAAGAGCGTGTCACTGTTAGGTTAGGTTGAGAGTATGCGGGCAGTGGGCAAATCAGCCCTCTTGTGCTTTTTGATCTCCTCACTTGAGATTCAATTTCACGCGACCCTGCCACTTTGATCTGGCCCACGCCTTCATTAACCAGGTCCAACACTTGCCTTTCTTGGATCTTGCCCCTCCTGACAAAGGTAATCGGGTTTGTGGGGGAGTGGCCAGGGTTAGTCGGGGTGTGCCTAGGGTTTGTGGGGGTGTGGCATGATCTCTGGGATGTGCCGAGGGTTTGTGGGGGTGTGTGCCCCCTTGGACTTTAGGATTAGGTTTGAGTGTTGGGCTGGTGGATGTATATGTGTGACTGGGATAGGTAAGGCTGCAGAGTTTTGAGTGGTGAGGTATGAGGTTCTATGGGGCTTAGTGGTGAAGCCAGGTGAATCTGGCCCATGCCTTTCATTATCGTGGTCCGACACCACTTGGTTCAATGGACCGGGTGTGCACTGGGACACATCATCAGTAATGCATCCTCGGATCATCGGGTGTTTCGGGTCTTTCATCATTAAACACCCTCCCGAGATGACCCAGCCGGAGTTGATCAAGCTCGGCTTGTGTTTTCCCATGGACCAGGATAATGAGAGGCATGTAACTATGAGGGTAATGACGTTTTTAAACATCATTACCTGGCATCTGTATGCCTGGGGATGCATGGGTTAAATTGACAGTGTTTACTGGGCATTCGGTGTCTCTGCACCTGAGTTTAGTGGTGGCTTGTTTTCTGTGGACCCAGCTTGGGTTTAACTTTCTGGTTCTCTCTTGCCGTTTGGGCATCTGGGCTTTGTTCTTGGCATTTTGTCGACCGGGAGAATGAAGAGCGTGTCACTGTTAGGTTAGGTTGAGAGTATGCGGGCAGTGGGCAAATCAGCCCTCTTGTGCTTTTTGATCTCCTCACTTGAGATTCAATTTCACGCGACCCTGCCACTTTGATCTGGCCCACGCCTTCATTAACCAGGTCCAACACTTGCCTTTCTTGGATCTTGCCCCTCCTGACAAAGGTAATCGGGTTTGTGGGGGAGTGGCCAGGGTTAGTCGGGGTGTGCCTAGGGTTTGTGGGGGTGTGGCATGATCTCTGGGATGTGCCGAGGGTTTGTGGGGGTGTGTGCCCCCTTGGACTTTAGGATTAGGTTTGAGTGTTGGGCTGGTGGATGTATATGTGTGACTGGGATAGGTAAGGCTGCAGAGTTTTGAGTGGTGAGGTATGAGGTTCTATGGGGCTTAGTGGTGAAGCCAGGTGAATCTGGCCCATGCCTTTCATTATCGTGGTCCGACACCACTTGGTTCAATGGACCGGGTGTGCACTGGGACACATCATCAGTAATGCATCCTCGGATCATCGGTGTTTCGGGTCTTTCATCATTAAACACCCTCCCCGAGATGACCCAGCCGGAGTTGATCAAGCTCGGCTTGTGTTTTCCCATGGACCAGGATAATGAGAGGCATGTAACTATGAGGGTAATGACGTTTTTAAACATCATTACCTGGCATCTGTATGCCTGGGGATGCATGGGTTAAATTGACAGTGTTTACTGGGCATTCGGTGTCTCTGCACCTGAGTTTAGTGGTGGCTTGTTTTCTGTGGACCCAGCTTGGGTTTAACTTTCTGGTTCTCTCTTGCCGTTTGGGCATCTGGGCTTTGTTCTTGGCATTTTGTCGACCGGGAGAATGAAGAGCGTGTCACTGTTAGGTTAGGTTGAGAGTATGCGGGCAGTGGGCAAATCAGCCCTCTTGTGCTTTTTGATCTCCTCACTTGAGATTCAATTTCACGCGACCCTGCCACTTTGATCTGGCCCACGCCTTCATTAACCAGGTCCAACACTTGCCTTTCTTGGATCTTGCCCCTCCTGACAAAGGTAATCGGGTTTGTGGGGGAGTGGCCAGGGTTAGTCGGGGTGTGCCTAGGGTTTGTGGGGGTGTGGCATGATCTCTGGGATGTGCCGAGGGTTTGTGGGGGTGTGTGCCCCCTTGGACTTTAGGATTAGGTTTGAGTGTTGGGCTGGTGGATGTATATGTGTGACTGGGATAGGTAAGGCTGCAGAGTTTTGAGTGGTGAGGTATGAGGTTCTATGGGGCTTAGTGGTGAAGCCAGGTGAATCTGGCCCATGCCTTTCATTATCGTGGTCCGACACCACTTGGTTCAATGGACCGGGTGTGCACTGGGACACATCATCAGTAATGCATCCTCGGATCATCGGGTGTTTCGGGTCTTTCATCATTAAACACCCTCCCCGAGATGACCCAGCCGGAGTTGATCAAGCTCGGCTTGTGTTTTCCCATGGACCAGGATAATGAGAGGCATGTAACTATGAGGGTAATGACGTTTTTAAACATCATTACCTGGCATCTGTATGCCTGGGGATGCATGGGTTAAATTGACAGTGTTTACTGGGCATTCGGTGTCTCTGCACCTGAGTTTAGTGGTGGCTTGTTTTCGGTGGACCCAGCTTGGGTTTAACTTTCTGGTTCTCTCTTGCCGTTTGGGCATCTGGGCTTTGTTCTTGGCATTTTGTCGACCGGGAGAATGAAGAGCGTGTCACTGTTAGGTTAGGTTGAGAGTATGCGGGCAGTGGGCAAATCAGCCCTCTTGTGCTTTTTGATCTCCTCACTTGAGATTCAATTTCACGCGACCCTGCCACTTTGATCTGGCCCACGCCTTCATTAACCAGGTCCAACACTTGCCTTTCTTGGATCTTGCCCCTCCTGACAAAGGTAATCGGGTTTGTGGGGGAGTGGCCAGGGTTAGTCGGGGTGTGCCTAGGGTTTGTGGGGGTGTGGCATGATCTCTGGGATGTGCCGAGGGTTTGTGGGGGTGTGTGCCCCCTTGGACTTTAGGATTAGGTTTGAGTGTTGGGCTGGTGGATGTATATGTGTGACTGGGATAGGTAAGGCTGCAGAGTTTTGAGTGGTGAGGTATGAGGTTCTATGGGGCTTAGTGGTGAAGCCAGGTGAATCTGGCCCATGCCTTTCATTATCGTGGTCCGACACCACTTGGTTCAATGGACCGGGTGTGCACTGGGACACATCATCAGTAATGCATCCTCGGATCATCGGGTGTTTCGGGTCTTTCATCATTAAACACCCTCCCCGAGATGACCCAGCCGGAGTTGATCAAGCTCGGCTTGTGTTTTCCCATGGACCAGGATAATGAGAGGCATGTAACTATGAGGGTAATGACGTTTTTAAACATCATTACCTGGCATCTGTATGCCTGGGGATGCATGGGTTAAATTGACAGTGTTTACTGGGCATTCGGTGTCTCTGCACCTGAGTTTAGTGGTGGCTTGTTTTCTGTGGACCCAGCTTGGGTTTAACTTTCTGGTTCTCTCTTGCCGTTTGGGCATCTGGGCTTTGTTCTTGGCATTTTGTCGACCGGGAGAATGAAGAGCGTGTCACTGTTAGGTTAGGTTGAGAGTATGCGGGCAGTGGGCAAATCAGCCCTCTTGTGCTTTTTGATCTCCTCACTTGAGATTCAATTTCACGCGACCCTGCCACTTTGATCTGGCCCACGCCTTCATTAACCAGGTCCAACACTTGCCTTTCTTGGATCTTGCCCCTCCTGACAAAGGTAATCGGGTTTGTGGGGGAGTGGCCAGGGTTAGTCGGGGTGTGCCTAGGGTTTGTGGGGGTGTGGCATGATCTCTGGGATGTGCCGAGGGTTTGTGGGGGTGTGTGCCCCCTTGGACTTTAGGATTAGGTTTGAGTGTTGGGCTGGTGGATGTATATGTGTGACTGGGATAGGTAAGGCTGCAGAGTTTTGAGTGGTGAGGTATGAGGTTCTATGGGGCTTAGTGGTGAAGCCAGGTGAATCTGGCCCATGCCTTTCATTATCGTGGTCCGACACCACTTGGTTCAATGGACCGGGTGTGCACTGGGACACATCATCAGTAATGCATCCTCGGATCATCGGGTGTTTCGGGTCTTTCATCATTAAACACCCTCCCCGAGATGACCCAGCCGGAGTTGATCAAGCTCGGCTTGTGTTTTCCCATGGACCAGGATAATGAGAGGCATGTAACTATGAGGGTAATGACGTTTTTAAACATCATTACCTGGCATCTGTATGCCTGGGGATGCATGGGTTAAATTGACAGTGTTTACTGGGCATTCGGTGTCTCTGCACCTGAGTTTAGTGGTGGCTTGTTTTCTGTGGACCCAGCTTGGGTTTAACTTTCTGGTTCTCTCTTGCCGTTTGGGCATCTGGGCTTTGTTCTTGGCATTTTGTCGACCGGGAGAATGAAGAGCGTGTCACTGTTAGGTTAGGTTGAGAGTATGCGGGCAGTGGGCAAATCAGCCCTCTTGTGCTTTTTGATCTCCTCACTTGAGATTCAATTTCACGCGACCCTGCCACTTTGATCTGGCCCACGCCTTCATTAACCAGGTCCAACACTTGCCTTTCTTGGATCTTGCCCCTCCTGACAAAGGTAATCGGGTTTGTGGGGGAGTGGCCAGGGTTAGTCGGGGTGTGCCTAGGGTTTGTGGGGGTGTGGCATGATCTCTGGGATGTGCCGAGGGTTTGTGGGGGTGTGTGCCCCCTTGGACTTTAGGATTAGGTTTGAGTGTTGGGCTGGTGGATGTATATGTGTGACTGGGATAGGTAAGGCTGCAGAGTTTTGAGTGGTGAGGTATGAGGTTCTATGGGGCTTAGTGGTGAAGCCAGGTGAATCTGGCCCATGCCTTTCATTATCGTGGTCCGACACCACTTGGTTCAATGGACCGGGTGTGCACTGGGACACATCATCAGTAATGCATCCTCGGATCATCGGGTGTTTCGGGTCTTTCATCATTAAACACCCTCCCCGAGATGACCCAGCCGGAGTTGATCAAGCTCGGCTTGTGTTTTCCCATGGACCAGGATAATGAGAGGCATGTAACTATGAGGGTAATGACGTTTTTAAACATCATTACCTGGCATCTGTATGCCTGGGGATGCATGGGTTAAATTGACAGTGTTTACTGGGCATTCGGTGTCTCTGCACCTGAGTTTAGTGGTGGCTTGTTTTCTGTGGACCCAGCTTGGGTTTAACTTTCTGGTTCTCTCTTGCCGTTTGGGCATCTGGGCTTTGTTCTTGGCATTTTGTCGACCGGGAGAATGAAGAGCGTGTCACTGTTAGGTTAGGTTGAGAGTATGCGGGCAGTGGGCAAATCAGCCCTCTTGTGCTTTTTGATCACCTCACTTGAGATTCAATTTCACGCGACCCTGCCACTTTGATCTGGCCCACGCCTTCATTAACCAGGTCCAACACTTGCCTTTCTTGGATCTTGCCCCTCCTGACAAAGGTAATCGGGTTTGTGGGGGAGTGGCCAGGGTTAGTCGGGGTGTGCCTAGGGTTTGTGGGGGTGTGGCATGATCTCTGGGATGTGCCGAGGGTTTGTGGGGGTGTGTGCCCCCTTGGACTTTAGGATTAGGTTTGAGTGTTGGGCTGGTGGATGTATATGTGTGACTGGGATAGGTAAGGCTGCAGAGTTTTGAGTGGTGAGGTATGAGGTTCTATGGGGCTTAGTGGTGAAGCCAGGTGAATCTGGCCCATGCCTTTCATTATCGTGGTCCGACACCACTTGGTTCAATGGACCGGGTGTGCACTGGGACACATCATCAGTAATGCATCCTCGGATCATCGGGTGTTTCGGGTCTTTCATCATTAAACACCCTCCCCGAGATGACCCAGCCGGAGTTGATCAAGCTCGGCTTGTGTTTTCCCATGGACCAGGATAATGAGAGGCATGTAACTATGAGGGTAATGACGTTTTTAAACATCATTACCTGGCATCTGTATGCCTGGGGATGCATGGGTTAAATTGACAGTGTTTACTGGGCATTCGGTGTCTCTGCACCTGAGTTTAGTGGTGGCTTGTTTTCTGTGGACCCAGCTTGGGTTTAACTTTCTGGTTCTCTCTTGCCGTTTGGGCATCTGGGCTTTGTTCTTGGCATTTTGTCGACCGGGAGAATGAAGAGCGTGTCACTGTTAGGTTAGGTTGAGAGTATGCGGGCAGTGGGCAAATCAGCCCTCTTGTGCTTTTTGATCTCCTCACTTGAGATTCAATTTCACGCGACCCTGCCACTTTGATCTGGCCCACGCCTTCATTAACCAGGTCCAACACTTGCCTTTCTTGGATCTTGCCCCTCCTGACAAAGGTAATCGGGTTTGTGGGGGAGTGGCCAGGGTTAGTCGGGGTGTGCCTAGGGTTTGTGGGGGTGTGGCATGATCTCTGGGATGTGCCGAGGGTTTGTGGGGGTGTGTGCCCCCTTGGACTTTAGGATTAGGTTTGAGTGTTGGGCTGGTGGATGTATATGTGTGACTGGGATAGGTAAGGCTGCAGAGTTTTGAGTGGTGAGGTATGAGGCGCTATTGGGCTTAGGCTCATGTGGTGAAGCCAGGTGAATCTGGCCCATGCCTTTCATTATCGTGGTCCGACACCACTTGGTTCAATGGACCGGGTGTGCACTGGGACACATCATCAGTAATGCATCCTCGGATCATGGGGTGTTTCGGGTCTTTCATCATTAAACACCCTCCCCGAGATGACCCAGCCGGAGTTGATCAAGCTCGGCTTGTGTTTTCCCATGGACCAGGATAATGAGAGGCATGTAACTATGAGGGTAATGACGTTTTTAAACATCATTACCTGGCATCTGTATGCCTGGGGATGCATGGGTTAAATTGACAGTGTTTACTGGGCATTCGGTGTCTCTGCACCTGAGTTTAGTGGTGGCTTGTTTTCGGTGGACCCAGCTTGGGTTTAACTTTCTGGTTCTCCCTTGCCGTTTGGGCATCTGGGCTTTGTTCTTGGCATTTTGTCGACCGGGAGAATGAAGAGCGTGTCACTGTTAGGTTAGGTTGAGAGTATGCGGGCAGTGGGCAAATCAGCCCTCTTGTGCTTTTTGATCTCCTCACTTGAGATTCAATTTCACGCGACCCTGCCACTTTGATCTGGCCCACGCCTTCATTAACCAGGTCCAACACTTGCCTTTCTTGGATCTTGCCCCTCCTGACAAAGGTAATCGGGTTTGTGGGGGAGTGGCCAGGGTTAGTCGGGGTGTGCCTAGGGTTTGTGGGGGTGTGGCATGATCTCTGGGATGTGCCGAGGGTTTGTGGGGGTGTGTGCCCCCTTGGACTTTAGGATTAGGTTTGAGTGTTGGGCTGGTGGATGTATATGTGTGACTGGGATAGGTAAGGCTGCAGAGTTTTGAGTGGTGAGGTATGAGGCGCTATTGGGCTTAGGCTCATGTGGTGAAGCCAGGTGAATCTGGCCCATGCCTTTCATTATCGTGGTCCGACACCACTTGGTTCAATGGACCGGGTGTGCACTGGGACACATCATCAGTAATGCATCCTCGGATCATGGGGTGTTTCGGGTCTTTCATCATTAAACACCCTCCCCGAGATGACCCAGCCGGAGTTGATCAAGCTCGGCTTGTGTTTTCCCATGGACCAGGATAATGAGAGGCATGTAACTATGAGGGTAATGACGTTTTTAAACATCATTACCTGGCATCTGTATGCCTGGGGATGCATGGGTTAAATTGACAGTGTTTACTGGGCATTCGGTGTCTCTGCACCTGAGTTTAGTGGTGGCTTGTTTTCGGTGGACCCAGCTTGGGTTTAACTTTCTGGTTCTCCCTTGCCGTTTGGGCATCTGGGCTTTGTTCTTGGCATTTTGTCGACCGGGAGAATGAAGAGCGTGTCACTGTTAGGTTAGGTTGAGAGTATGCGGGCAGTGGGCAAATCAGCCCTCTTGTGCTTTTTGATCTCCTCACTTGAGATTCAATTTCACGCGACCCTGCCACTTTGATCTGGCCCACGCCTTCATTAACCAGGTCCAACACTTGCCTTTCTTGGATCTTGCCCCTCCTGACAAAGGTAATCGGGTTTGTGGGGGAGTGGCCAGGGTTAGTCGGGGTGTGCCTAGGGTTTGTGGGGGTGTGGCATGATCTGTGGGATGTGCCGAGGGTTTGTGGGGGTGTGTGCCCCCTTGGACTTTAGGATTAGGTTTGAGTGTTGGGCTGGTGGATGTATATGTGTGACTGGGATAGGTAAGGCTGCAGAGTTTTGAGTGGTGAGGTATGAGGCGCTATTGGGCTTAGGCTCATGTGGTGAAGCCAGGTGAATCTGGCCCATGCCTTTCATTATCGTGGTCCGACACCACTTGGTTCAATGGACCGGGTGTGCACTGGGACACATCATCAGTAATGCATCCTCGGATCATCGGGTGTTTCGGGTCTTTCATCATTAAACACCCTCCCCGAGATGACCCAGCCGGAGTTGATCAAGCTCGGCTTGTGTTTTCCCATGGACCAGGATAATGAGAGGCATGTAACTATGAGGGTAATGACGTTTTTAAACATCATTACCTGGCATCTGTATGCCTGGGGATGCATGGGTTAAATTGACAGTGTTTACTGGGCATTCGGTGTCTCTGCACCTGAGTTTAGTGGTGGCTTGTTTTCTGTGGACCCAGCTTGGGTTTAACTTTCTGGTTCTCTCTTGCCGTTTGGGCATCTGGGCTTTGTTCTTGGCATTTTGTCGACCGGGAGAATGAAGAGCGTGTCACTGTTAGGTTAGGTTGAGAGTATGCGGGCAGTGGGCAAATCAGCCCTCTTGTGCTTTTTGATCTCCTCACTTGAGATTCAATTTCACGCGACCCTGCCACTTTGATCTGGCCCACGCCTTCATTAACCAGGTCCAACACTTGCCTTTCTTGGATCTTGCCCCTCCTGACAAAGGTAATCGGGTTTGTGGGGGAGTGGCCAGGGTTAGTCGGGGTGTGCCTAGGGTTTGTGGGGGTGTGGCATGATCTCTGGGATGTGCCGAGGGTTTGTGGGGGTGTGTGCCCCCTTGGACTTTAGGATTAGGTTTGAGTGTTGGGCTGGTGGATGTATATGTGTGACTGGGATAGGTAAGGCTGCAGAGTTTTGAGTGGTGAGGTATGAGGCGCTATTGGGCTTAGGCTCATGTGGTGAAGCCAGGTGAATCTGGCCCATGCCTTTCATTATCGTGGTCCGACACCACTTGGTTCAATGGACCGGGTGTGCACTGGGACACATCATCAGTAATGCATCCTCGGATCATGGGGTGTTTCGGGTCTTTCATCATTAAACACCCTCCCCGAGATGACCCAGCCGGAGTTGATCAAGCTCGGCTTGTGTTTTCCCATGGACCAGGATAATGAGAGGCATGTAACTATGAGGGTAATGACGTTTTTAAACATCATTACCTGGCATCTGTATGCCTGGGGATGCATGGGTTAAATTGACAGTGTTTACTGGGCATTCGGTGTCTCTGCACCTGAGTTTAGTGGTGGCTTGTTTTCGGTGGACCCAGCTTGGGTTTAACTTTCTGGTTCTCCCTTGCCGTTTGGGCATCTGGGCTTTGTTCTTGGCATTTTGTCGACCGGGAGAATGAAGAGCGTGTCACTGTTAGGTTAGGTTGAGAGTATGCGGGCAGTGGGCAAATCAGCCCTCTTGTGCTTTTTGATCTCCTCACTTGAGATTCAATTTCACGCGACCCTGCCACTTTGATCTGGCCCACGCCTTCATTAACCAGGTCCAACACTTGCCTTTCTTGGATCTTGCCCCTCCTGACAAAGGTAATCGGGTTTGTGGGGGAGTGGCCAGGGTTAGTCGGGGTGTGCCTAGGGTTTGTGGGGGTGTGGCATGATCTCTGGGATGTGCCGAGGGTTTGTGGGGGTGTGTGCCCCCTTGGACTTTAGGATTAGGTTTGAGTGTTGGGCTGGTGGATGTATATGTGTGACTGGGATAGGTAAGGCTGCAGAGTTTTGAGTGGTGAGGTATGAGGCGCTATTGGGCTTAGGCTCATGTGGTGAAGCCAGGTGAATCTGGCCCATGCCTTTCATTATCGTGGTCCGACACCACTTGGTTCAATGGACCGGGTGTGCACTGGGACACATCATCAGTAATGCATCCTCGGATCATGGGGTGTTTCGGGTCTTTCATCATTAAACACCCTCCCCGAGATGACCCAGCCGGAGTTGATCAAGCTCGGCTTGTGTTTTCCCATGGACCAGGATAATGAGAGGCATGTAACTATGAGGGTAATGACGTTTTTAAACATCATTACCTGGCATCTGTATGCCTGGGGATGCATGGGTTAAATTGACAGTGTTTACTGGGCATTCGGTGTCTCTGCACCTGAGTTTAGTGGTGGCTTGTTTTCGGTGGACCCAGCTTGGGTTTAACTTTCTGGTTCTCCCTTGCCGTTTGGGCATCTGGGCTTTGTTCTTGGCATTTTGTCGACCGGGAGAATGAAGAGCGTGTCACTGTTAGGTTAGGTTGAGAGTATGCGGGCAGTGGGCAAATCAGCCCTCTTGTGCTTTTTGATCTCCTCACTTGAGATTCAATTTCACGCGACCCTGCCACTTTGATCTGGCCCACGCCTTCATTAACCAGGTCCAACACTTGCCTTTCTTGGATCTTGCCCCTCCTGACAAAGGTAATCGGGTTTGTGGGGGAGTGGCCAGGGTTAGTCGGGGTGTGCCTAGGGTTTGTGGGGGTGTGGCATGATCTGTGGGATGTGCCGAGGGTTTGTGGGGGTGTGTGCCCCCTTGGACTTTAGGATTAGGTTTGAGTGTTGGGCTGGTGGATGTATATGTGTGACTGGGATAGGTAAGGCTGCAGAGTTTTGAGTGGTGAGGTATGAGGCGCTATTGGGCTTAGGCTCATGTGGTGAAGCCAGGTGAATCTGGCCCATGCCTTTCATTATCGTGGTCCGACACCACTTGGTTCAATGGACCGGGTGTGCACTGGGACACATCATCAGTAATGCATCCTCGGATCATCGGGTGTTTCGGGTCTTTCATCATTAAACACCCTCCCCGAGATGACCCAGCCGGAGTTGATCAAGCTCGGCTTGTGTTTTCCCATGGACCAGGATAATGAGAGGCATGTAACTATGAGGGTAATGACGTTTTTAAACATCATTACCTGGCATCTGTATGCCTGGGGATGCATGGGTTAAATTGACAGTGTTTACTGGGCATTCGGTGTCTCTGCACCTGAGTTTAGTGGTGGCTTGTTTTCGGTGGACCCAGCTTGGGTTTAACTTTCTGGTTCTCCCTTGCCGTTTGGGCATCTGGGCTTTGTTCTTGGCATTTTGTCGACCGGGAGAATGAAGAGCGTGTCACTGTTAGGTTAGGTTGAGAGTATGCGGGCAGTGGGCAAATCAGCCCTCTTGTGCTTTTTGATCTCCTCACTTGAGATTCAATTTCACGCGACCCTGCCACTTTGATCTGGCCCACGCCTTCATTAACCAGGTCCAACACTTGCCTTTCTTGGATCTTGCCCCTCCTGACAAAGGTAATCGGGTTTGTGGGGGAGTGGCCAGGGTTAGTCGGGGTGTGCCTAGGGTTTGTGGGGGTGTGGCATGATCTGTGGGATGTGCCGAGGGTTTGTGGGGGTGTGTGCCCCCTTGGACTTTAGGATTAGGTTTGAGTGTTGGGCTGGTGGATGTATATGTGTGACTGGGATAGGTAAGGCTGCAGAGTTTTGAGTGGTGAGGTATGAGGCGCTATTGGGCTTAGGCTCATGTGGTGAAGCCAGGTGAATCTGGCCCATGCCTTTCATTATCGTGGTCCGACACCACTTGGTTCAATGGACCGGGTGTGCACTGGGACACATCATCAGTAATGCATCCTCGGATCATGGGGTGTTTCGGGTCTTTCATCATTAAACACCCTCCCCGAGATGACCCAGCCGGAGTTGATCAAGCTCGGCTTGTGTTTTCCCATGGACCAGGATAATGAGAGGCATGTAACTATGAGGGTAATGACGTTTTTAAACATCATTACCTGGCATCTGTATGCCTGGGGATGCATGGGTTAAATTGACAGTGTTTACTGGGCATTCGGTGTCTCTGCACCTGAGTTTAGTGGTGGCTTGTTTTCGGTGGACCCAGCTTGGGTTTAACTTTCTGGTTCTCCCTTGCCGTTTGGGCATCTGGGCTTTGTTCTTGGCATTTTGTCGACCGGGAGAATGAAGAGCGTGTCACTGTTAGGTTAGGTTGAGAGTATGCGGGCAGTGGGCAAATCAGCCCTCTTGTGCTTTTTGATCTCCTCACTTGAGATTCAATTTCACGCGACCCTGCCACTTTGATCTGGCCCACGCCTTCATTAACCAGGTCCAACACTTGCCTTTCTTGGATCTTGCCCCTCCTGACAAAGGTAATCGGGTTTGTGGGGGAGTGGCCAGGGTTAGTCGGGGTGTGCCTAGGGTTTGTGGGGGTGTGGCATGATCTCTGGGATGTGCCGAGGGTTTGTGGGGGTGTGTGCCCCCTTGGACTTTAGGATTAGGTTTGAGTGTTGGGCTGGTGGATGTATATGTGTGACTGGGATAGGTAAGGCTGCAGAGTTTTGAGTGGTGAGGTATGAGGCGCTATTGGGCTTAGGCTCATGTGGTGAAGCCAGGTGAATCTGGCCCATGCCTTTCATTATCGTGGTCCGACACCACTTGGTTCAATGGACCGGGTGTGCACTGGGACACATCATCAGTAATGCATCCTCGGATCATGGGGTGTTTCGGGTCTTTCATCATTAAACACCCTCCCCGAGATGACCCAGCCGGAGTTGATCAAGCTCGGCTTGTGTTTTCCCATGGACCAGGATAATGAGAGGCATGTAACTATGAGGGTAATGACGTTTTTAAACATCATTACCTGGCATCTGTATGCCTGGGGATGCATGGGTTAAATTGACAGTGTTTACTGGGCATTCGGTGTCTCTGCACCTGAGTTTAGTGGTGGCTTGTTTTCGGTGGACCCAGCTTGGGTTTAACTTTCTGGTTCTCCCTTGCCGTTTGGGCATCTGGGCTTTGTTCTTGGCATTTTGTCGACCGGGAGAATGAAGAGCGTGTCACTGTTAGGTTAGGTTGAGAGTATGCGGGCAGTGGGCAAATCAGCCCTCTTGTGCTTTTTGATCTCCTCACTTGAGATTCAATTTCACGCGACCCTGCCACTTTGATCTGGCCCACGCCTTCATTAACCAGGTCCAACACTTGCCTTTCTTGGATCTTGCCCCTCCTGACAAAGGTAATCGGGTTTGTGGGGGAGTGGCCAGGGTTAGTCGGGGTGTGCCTAGGGTTTGTGGGGGTGTGGCATGATCTGTGGGATGTGCCGAGGGTTTGTGGGGGTGTGTGCCCCCTTGGACTTTAGGATTAGGTTTGAGTGTTGGGCTGGTGGATGTATATGTGTGACTGGGATAGGTAAGGCTGCAGAGTTTTGAGTGGTGAGGTATGAGGCGCTATTGGGCTTAGGCTCATGTGGTGAAGCCAGGTGAATCTGGCCCATGCCTTTCATTATCGTGGTCCGACACCACTTGGTTCAATGGACCGGGTGTGCACTGGGACACATCATCAGTAATGCATCCTCGGATCATGGGGTGTTTCGGGTCTTTCATCATTAAACACCCTCCCCGAGATGACCCAGCCGGAGTTGATCAAGCTCGGCTTGTGTTTTCCCATGGACCAGGATAATGAGAGGCATGTAACTATGAGGGTAATGACGTTTTTAAACATCATTACCTGGCATCTGTATGCCTGGGGATGCATGGGTTAAATTGACAGTGTTTACTGGGCATTCGGTGTCTCTGCACCTGAGTTTAGTGGTGGCTTGTTTTCGGTGGACCCAGCTTGGGTTTAACTTTCTGGTTCTCCCTTGCCGTTTGGGCATCTGGGCTTTGTTCTTGGCATTTTGTCGACCGGGAGAATGAAGAGCGTGTCACTGTTAGGTTAGGTTGAGAGTATGCGGGCAGTGGGCAAATCAGCCCTCTTGTGCTTTTTGATCTCCTCACTTGAGATTCAATTTCACGCGACCCTGCCACTTTGATCTGGCCCACGCCTTCATTAACCAGGTCCAACACTTGCCTTTCTTGGATCTTGCCCCTCCTGACAAAGGTAATCGGGTTTGTGGGGGAGTGGCCAGGGTTAGTCGGGGTGTGCCTAGGGTTTGTGGGGGTGTGGCATGATCTGTGGGATGTGCCGAGGGTTTGTGGGGGTGTGTGCCCCCTCGCATTAGGGTTAGGTTGAGAGTATGCGGGCAGTGGGCAAATCAGCCCTCTTGTGCTTTTTGATCTCCTCACTTGAGATTCAATTTCACGCGACCCTGCCACTTTGATCTGGCCCACGCCTTCATTAACCAGGTCCAACACTTGCCTTTCTTGGATCTTGCCCCTCCTGACAAAGGTAATCGTGTTTGTGGGGGTGTGGCCAGGGTTAGTCGGGGTGTGACTAGGGTTTGTGGGGGTGTGGCATGATCACTGGGATGTGCCGAGGGTTTGTGGGGGTGTGTGCCCCCTTGGACTTTAGGATTAGGTTTGAGTGTTGGGCTGGTGGATGTATATGTGACTGGGATAGGTAAGGCTGCAGAGTTTGGAGTGGTGATGTATGAGGTGCTATTGGGCTTAGGCTTGTGTGGTGAAGCTAGGTGAATCTGGCCCTTGCCTTTCATTATCGTGGTCCGACACCACTTGGTTCAATGGACCGGGTGTGCACTGGGACACATCATCAGTAATGCATCCTCGGATCATGGGGTGTTTCGGGTCTTTCATCATTAAACACCCTCCCCGAGATGACCCAGCCGGAGTTGATCAAGCTCGGCTTGTGTTTTCCCATGGACCAGGATAATGAGAGACATGTAACTATGATGGTAATGTTGTTTTTAAACATCATTACCTGGCATCTGTATGCCTGGGATTGCATGGGTTAAATTGACAGTGTTTACTGGGCATTCGGTGTCTCTGCACCTGAGTTTAGTGGTGGCTTGTTTTCGGTGGACCCAGCTTGGGTTTAACTTTCTGGTTCTCTCTTGCCGTTTGGGCATCTGGGCTTTCTTCTTGGCATTTTGTCGACCGGGAGAATGAAGAGCGTGTCACTGTTAGGTTAGGTTGAGAGTATGCGGGCAGTGGGCAAATCAGCCCTCTTGTGCTTTTTGATCTCCTCACTTGAGATTCAATTTCACGCGACCCTGCCACTTTGATCTGGCCCACGCCTTCATTAACCAGGTCCAACACTTGCCTTTCTTGGATCTTGCCCCTCCTGACAAAGGTAATCGGGTTTGTGGGGGAGTGGCCAGGGTTAGTCGGGGTGTGCCTGGGGTTTGTGGGGGTGTGGCATGATCTCTGGGATGTGCCGAGGGTTTGTGGGGGTGTGTGCCCCCTTGGACTTTAGGATTAGGTTTGAGTGTTGGGCTGGTGGATGTATATGTGTGACCGGGATAGGTAAGGCTGCAGAGTTTGGAGTGGTGAGGTATGAGGTGCTATGGGGCTTAGTGGTGAAGCCAGGTGAATCTGGCCCATGCCTTTCATTATCGTGGTCCGACACCACTTGGTTCAATGGACCGGGTGTGCACTGGGACACATCATCAGTAATGCATCCTCGGATCATGGGGTGTTTCGGGTCTTTCATCATTAAACACCCTCCCCGAGATGACCCAGCCGGAGTTGATCAAGCTCGGCTTGTGTTTTCCCATGGACCAGGATAATGAGAGGTATGTAACTATGATGGTAATGTTGTTTTTAAACATCATTACCTGGCATCTGTGTGCCTGGGATTGCATGGGTTAAATTGACAGTGTTTACTGGGCATTCGGTGTCTCTGCACCTGAGTTTAGTGGTGACTTGTTTTCTGTGGACCCAGCTTGGGTTTAACTTTCTGGTTCTCTCTTGCCGTTTGGGCATCTGGGCTTTGTTCTTGGCATTTTGTCGACCGGGAGAATGAAGAGCGTGTCACTGTTAGGTTAGGTTGAGAGTATGCGGGCAGTGGGCAAATCAGCCCTCTTGTGCTTTTTGATCTCCTCACTTGAGATTCAATTTCACGCGACCCTGCCACTTTGATCTGGCCCACGCCTTCATTAACCAGGTCCAACACTTGCCTTTCTTGGATCTTGCCCCTCCTGACAAAGGTAATCGGGTTTGTGGGGGAGTGGCCAGGGTTAGTCGGGGTGTGCCTGGGGTTTGTGGGGGTGTGGCATGATCTCTGGGATGTGCCGAGGGTTTGTGGGGGTGTGTGCCCCCTTGGACTTTAGGATTAGGTTTGAGTGTTGGGCTGGTGGATGTATATGTGTGACCGGGATAGGTAAGGCTGCAGAGTTTGGAGTGGTGAGGTATGAGGTGCTATGGGGCTTAGTGGTGAAGCCAGGTGAATCTGGCCCATGCCTTTCATTATCGTGGTCCGACACCACTTGGTTCAATGGACCGGGTGTGCACTGGGACACATCATCAGTAATGCATCCTCGGATCATGGGGTGTTTCGGGTCTTTCATCATTAAACACCCTCCCCGAGTTGACCCAGCCGGAGTTGATCAAGCTCGGCTTGTGTTTTCCCATGGACCAGGATAATGAGAGGCATGTAACTATGAGGGTAATGTTGTTTTTAAACATCATTACCTGGCATCTGTATGCCTCGGATTGCATGGGTTAAATTGACAGTGTTTACTGGGCATTCGGTGTCTCTGCACCTGAGTTTAGTGGTCACTGGTTTTCTGTGGACCCAGCTT
The DNA here is from genome assembly GCF_030028105.1 of Mobula birostris. NCBI lineage: Eukaryota > Metazoa > Chordata > Chondrichthyes > Myliobatiformes > Myliobatidae > Mobula > Mobula birostris. The sequence goes on from NW_027278488.1 coordinate 53,924, forward strand.
GGGTTTAACTTTCTGGTTCTCTCTTGCCGTTTGGGCATCTGGGCTTTGTTCTTGGCATTTTGTCGACCGGGAGAATGAAGAGCGTGTCACTGTTAGGTTAGGTTGAGAGTATGCGGGCAGTGGGCAAATCAGCCCTCTTGTGCTTTTTGATCTCCTCACTTGAGATTCAATTTCACGCGACCCTGCCACTTTGATCTGGCCCACGCCTTCATTAACCAGGTCCAACACTTGCCTTTCTTGGATCTTGCCCCTCCTGACAAAGGTAATCGGGTTTGTGGGGGAGTGGCCAGGGTTAGTCGGGGTGTGCCTAGGGTTTGTGGGGGTGTGGCATGATCTGTGGGATGTGCCGAGGGTTTGTGGGGGTGTGTGCCCCCTTGGACTTTAGGATTAGGTTTGAGTGTTGGGCTGGTGGATGTATATGTGTGACTGGGATAGGTAAGGCTGCAAAGATTGGAGTGGTGAGGTATGAGGTTCTATGGGGCTTAGTGGTGAAGCCAGGTGAATCTGGCCCATGCCTTTCATTATCGTGGTCCGACACCACTTGGTTCAATGGACCGGGTGTGCACTGGGACACATCATTAGGGTTAGGTTGAGAGTATGCGGGCAGTGGGCAAATCAGCCCTCTTGTGCTTTTTGATCTCCTCACTTGAGATTCAATTTCACGCGACCCTGCCACTTTGATCTGGCCCACGCCTTCATTAACCAGGTCCAACACTTGCCTTTCTTGGATCTTGCCCCTCCTGACAAAGGTAATCGGGTTTGTGGGGGAGTGGCCAGGGTTAGTCGGGGTGTGCCTAGGGTTTGTGGGGGTGTGGCATGATCTCTGGGATGTGCCGAGGGTTTGTGGGGGTGTGTGCCCCCTTGGACTTTAGGATTAGGTTTGAGTGTTGGGCTGGTGGATGTATATGTGACTGGGATAGGTAAGGCTGCAGAATTTAGAGTGGTGAGGTATGAGGTGCTGTGGCGCATAGGCTCGTGTGGTGAAGCCAGGTGAATCTGGCCCATGCCTTTCATTATCGTGGTCCGACACCACTTGGTTCAATGGACCGGGTGTGCACTGGGACACATCATCAGTAATGCATCCTCGGATCATCGGGTGTTTCGGGTCTTTCATCATTACATCGGGTGTTTCGGGTCTTTCATCATTACATCGGGTGTTTCGGGTCTTTCATCATTACGGGTGTTTCGGGTCTTTCATCATTAGGGTTAGGGTTAGGGTTAGGTTGAGAGTATGCGGGCAGTGGGCAAATCAGCCCTCTTGTGCTTTTTGATCTCCTGACTTGAGATTCAATTTCACGCGACCCTGCCACTTTGATCTGGCCCACGCCTTCATTAACCAGGTCCAACACTTGCCTTTCTTGGATCTTGCCCCTCCTGACAAAGGTAATCGGGTTTGTGGGGGTGTGGTATGATCACTGCTATGTGCCGAGGGTTTGTGGGGGTGTGTGCCCCCTTGGACTTTAGGATTAGGTTTGAGTGTTGGGCTGGTGGATGTATATGTGTGACTGGGAGAGGTAAGGCTGCAGAGCTTTGAGTGGTGAGGTATGAGGTGCTGTGGGGCTTAGGCTTGTGTGGTGAAGCCAGGTGAATCTGGCCCATGCCTTTCATTATCATGGTCCGACACCACTTGGTTCAATGGGCCGGGTGTGCACTGGGACACATCATCAGTAATGCATCCTCGGATCATCGGGTGTTTCGGGTCTTTCATCATTAAACACCCTCCCCGAGATGACCCAGCCGGAGTTGATCAAGCTCGGCTTGTGTTTTCCCATGGACCAGGATAATGAGAGGCATGTAACTATGAGGGTAATGACGTTTTTAAACATCATTACCTGGCATCTGTATGCCTGGGGATGCATGGGTTAAATTGACAGTGTTTACTGGGCATTCGGTGTCTCTGCACCTGAGTTTAGTGGTGGCTTGTTTTCTGTGGACCCAGCTTGGGTTTAACTTTCTGGTTCTCTCTTGCCGTTTGGGCATCTGGGCTTTGTTCTTGGCATTTTGTCGACCGGGAGAATGAAGAGCGTGTCACTGTTAGGTTAGGTTGAGAGTATGCGGGCAGTGGGCAAATCAGCCCTCTTGTGCTTTTTGATCTCCTGACTTGAGATTCAATTTCACGCGACCCTGCCACTTTGATCTGGCCCACGCCTTCATTAACCAGGTCCAACACTTGCCTTTCTTGGATCTTGCCCCTCCTGACAAAGGTAATCGGGCTTGTGGGGGTGTGGTATGATCACTGCTATGTGCCGAGGGTTTGTGGGGGTGTGTGCCCCCTTGGACTTTAGGATTAGGTTTGAGTGTTGGGCTGGTGGATGTATATGTGTGACTGGGAGAGGTAAGGCTGCAGAGCTTTGAGTGGTGAGGTATGAGGTGCTGTGGGGCTTAGGCTTGTGTGGTGAAGCCAGGTGAATCTGGCCCATGCCTTTCATTATCATGGTCCGACACCACTTGGTTCAATGGGCCGGGTGTGCACTGGGACACATCATCAGTAATGCATCCTCGGATCATCGGGTGTTTCGGGTCTTTCATCATTAAACACCCTCCCCGAGATGACCCAGCCGGAGTTGATCAAGCTCGGCTTGTGTTTTCCCATGGACCAGGATAATGAGAGGCATGTAACTATGAGGGTAATGACGTTTTTAAACATCATTACCTGGCATCTGTATGCCTGGGGATGCATGGGTTAAATTGACAGTGTTTACTGGGCATTCGGTGTCTCTGCACCTGAGTTTAGTGGTGGCTTGTTTTCTGTGGACCCAGCTTGGGTTTAACTTTCTGGTTCTCTCTTGCCGTTTGGGCATCTGGGCTTTGTTCTTGGCATTTTGTCGACCGGGAGAATGAAGAGCGTGTCACTGTTAGGTTAGGTTGAGAGTATGCGGGCAGTGGGCAAATCAGCCCTCTTGTGCTTCTTGATCTCCTGACTTGAGATTCAATTTCACGCGACCCTGCCACTTTGATCTGGCCCACGCCTTCATTAACCAGGTCCAACACTTGCCTTTCTTGGATCTTGCCCCTCCTGACAAAGGTAATCGGGTTTGTGGGGGTGTGGTATGATCACTGCTATGTGCCGAGGGTTTGTGGGGGTGTGTGCCCCCTTGGACTTTAGGATTAGGTTTGAGTGTTGGGCTGGTGGATGTATATGTGTGACTGGGAGAGGTAAGGCTGCAGAGCTTTGAGTGGTGAGGTATGAGGTGCTGTGGGGCTTAGGCTTGTGTGGTGAAGCCAGGTGAATCTGGCCCATGCCTTTCATTATCATGGTCCGACACCACTTGGTTCAATGGGCCGGGTGTGCACTGGGACACATCATCAGTAATGCATCCTCGGATCATCGGGTGTTTCGGGTCTTTCATCATTAAACACCCTCCCCGAGATGACCCAGCCGGAGTTGATCAAGCTCGGCTTGTGTTTTCCCATGGACCAGGATAATGAGAGGCATGTAACTATGAGGGTAATGACGTTTTTAAACATCATTACCTGGCATCTGTATGCCTGGGGATGCATGGGTTAAATTGACAGTGTTTACTGGGCATTCGGTGTCTCTGCACCTGAGTTTAGTGGTGGCTTGTTTTCTGTGGACCCAGCTTGGGTTTAACTTTCTGGTTCTCTCTTGCCGTTTGGGCATCTGGGCTTTGTTCTTGGCATTTTGTCGACCGGGAGAATGAAGAGCGTGTCACTTTTAGGTTAGGTTGAGAGTATGCGGGCAGTGGGCAAATCAGCCCTCTTGTGCTTTTTGATCTCCTGACTTGAGATTCAATTTCACGCGACCCTGCCACTTTGATCTGGCCCACGCCTTCATTAACCAGGTCCAACACTTGCCTTTCTTGGATCTTGCCCCTCCTGACAAAGGTAATCGGGTTTGTGGGGGTGTGGTATGATCACTGCTATGTGCCGAGGGTTTGTGGGGGTGTGTGCCCCCTTGGACTTTAGGATTAGGTTTGAGTGTTGGGCTGGTGGATGTATATGTGTGACTGGGAGAGGTAAGGCTGCAGAGCTTTGAGTGGTGAGGTATGAGGTGCTGTGGGGCTTAGGCTTGTGTGGTGAAGCCAGGTGAATCTGGCCCATGCCTTTCATTATCATGGTCCGACACCACTTGGTTCAATGGGCCGGGTGTGCACTGGGACACATCATCAGTAATGCATCCTCGGATCATCGGGTGTTTCGGGTCTTTCATCATTAAACACCCTCCCCGAGATGACCCAGCCGGAGTTGATCAAGCTCGGCTTGTGTTTTCCCATGGACCAGGATAATGAGAGGCATGTAACTATGAGGGTAATGACGTTTTTAAACATCATTACCTGGCATCTGTATGCCTGGGGATGCATGGGTTAAATTGACAGTGTTTACTGGGCATTCGGTGTCTCTGCACCTGAGTTTAGTGGTGGCTTGTTTTCTGTGGACCCAGCTTGGGTTTAACTTTCTGGTTCTCTCTTGCCGTTTGGGCATCTGGGCTTTGTTCTTGGCATTTTGTCGACCGGGAGAATGAAGAGCGTGTCACTGTTAGGTTAGGTTGAGAGTATGCGGGCAGTGGGCAAATCAGCCCTCTTGTGCTTTTTGATCTCCTGACTTGAGATTCAATTTCACGCGACCCTGCCACTTTGATCTGGCCCACGCCTTCATTAACCAGGTCCAACACTTGCCTTTCTTGGATCTTGCCCCTCCTGACAAAGGTAATCGGGTTTGTGGGGGTGTGGTATGATCACTGCTATGTGCCGAGGTTTTGTGGGGGTGTGTGCCCCCTTGGACTTTAGGATTAGGTTTGAGTGTTGGGCTGGTGGATGTATATGTGTGACTGGGAGAGGTAAGGCTGCAGAGCTTTGAGTGGTGAGGTATGAGGTGCTGTGGGGCTTAGGCTTGTGTGGTGAAGCCAGGTGAATCTGGCCCATGCCTTTCATTATCATGGTCCGACACCACTTGGTTCAATGGGCCGGGTGTGCACTGGGACACATCATCAGTAATGCATCCTCGGATCATCGGGTGTTTCGGGTCTTTCATCATTAAACACCCTCCCCGAGATGACCCAGCCGGAGTTGATCAAGCTCGGCTTGTGTTTTCCCATGGACCAGGATAATGAGAGGCATGTAACTATGAGGGTAATGACGTTTTTAAACATCATTACCTGGCATCTGTATGCCTGGGGATGCATGGGTTAAATTGACAGTGTTTACTGGGCATTCGGTGTCTCTGCACCTGAGTTTAGTGGTGGCTTGTTTTCTGTGGACCCAGCTTGGGTTTAACTTTCTGGTTCTCTCTTGCCGTTTGGGCATCTGGGCTTTGTTCTTGGCATTTTGTCGACCGGGAGAATGAAGAGCGTGTCACTGTTAGGTTAGGTTGAGAGTATGCGGGCAGTGGGCAAATCAGCCCTCTTGTGCTTTTTGATCTCCTGACTTGAGATTCAATTTCACGCGACCCTGCCACTTTGATCTGGCCCACGCCTTCATTAACCAGGTCCAACACTTGCCTTTCTTGGATCTTGCCCCTCCTGACAAAGGTAATCGGGTTTGTGGGGGTGTGGTATGATCACTGCTATGTGCCGAGGGTTTGTGGGGGTGTGTGCCCCCTTGGACTTTAGGATTAGGTTTGAGTGTTGGGCTGGTGGATGTATATGTGTGACTGGGAGAGGTAAGGCTGCAGAGCTTTGAGTGGTGAGGTATGAGGTGCTGTGGGGCTTAGGCTTGTGTGGTGAAGCCAGGTGAATCTGGCCCATGCCTTTCATTATCATGGTCCGACACCACTTGGTTCAATGGGCCGGGTGTGCACTGGGACACATCATCAGTAATGCATCCTCGGATCATCGGGTGTTTCGGGTCTTTCATCATTAAACACCCTCCCCGAGATGACCCAGCCGGAGTTGATCAAGCTCGGCTTGTGTTTTCCCATGGACCAGGATAATGAGAGGCATGTAACTATGAGGGTAATGACGTTTTTAAACATCATTACCTGGCATCTGTATGCCTGGGGATGCATGGGTTAAATTGACAGTGTTTACTGGGCATTCGGTGTCTCTGCACCTGAGTTTAGTGGTGGCTTGTTTTCTGTGGACCCAGCTTGGGTTTAACTTTCTGGTTCTCTCTTGCCGTTTGGGCATCTGGGCTTTGTTCTTGGCATTTTGTCGACCGGGAGAATGAAGAGCGTGTCACTTTTAGGTTAGGTTGAGAGTATGCGGGCAGTGGGCAAATCAGCCCTCTTGTGCTTTTTGATCTCCTGACTTGAGATTCAATTTCACGCGACCCTGCCACTTTGATCTGGCCCACGCCTTCATTAACCAGGTCCAACACTTGCCTTTCTTGGATCTTGCCCCTCCTGACAAAGGTAATCGGGTTTGTGGGGGTGTGGTATGATCACTGCTATGTGCCGAGGGTTTGTGGGGGTGTGTGCCCCCTTGGACTTTAGGATTAGGTTTGAGTGTTGGGCTGGTGGATGTATATGTGTGACTGGGAGAGGTAAGGCTGCAGAGCTTTGAGTGGTGAGGTATGAGGTGCTGTGGGGCTTAGGCTTGTGTGGTGAAGCCAGGTGAATCTGGCCCATGCCTTTCATTATCATGGTCCGACACCACTTGGTTCAATGGGCCGGGTGTGCACTGGGACACATCATCAGTAATGCATCCTCGGATCATCGGGTGTTTCGGGTCTTTCATCATTAAACACCCTCCCCGAGATGACCCAGCCGGAGTTGATCAAGCTCGGCTTGTGTTTTCCCATGGACCAGGATAATGAGAGGCATGTAACTATGAGGGTAATGACGTTTTTAAACATCATTACCTGGCATCTGTATGCCTGGGGATGCATGGGTTAAATTGACAGTGTTTACTGGGCATTCGGTGTCTCTGCACCTGAGTTTAGTGGTGGCTTGTTTTCTGTGGACCCAGCTTGGGTTTAACTTTCTGGTTCTCTCTTGCCGTTTGGGCATCTGGGCTTTGTTCTTGGCATTTTGTCGACCGGGAGAATGAAGAGCGTGTCACTGTTAGGTTAGGTTGAGAGTATGCGGGCAGTGGGCAAATCAGCCCTCTTGTGCTTTTTGATCTCCTGACTTGAGATTCAATTTCACGCGACCCTGCCACTTTGATCTGGCCCACGCCTTCATTAACCAGGTCCAACACTTGCCTTTCTTGGATCTTGCCCCTCCTGACAAAGGTAATCGGGTTTGTGGGGGTGTGGTATGATCACTGCTATGTGCCGAGGTTTTGTGGGGGTGTGTGCCCCCTTGGACTTTAGGATTAGGTTTGAGTGTTGGGCTGGTGGATGTATATGTGTGACTGGGAGAGGTAAGGCTGCAGAGCTTTGAGTGGTGAGGTATGAGGTGCTGTGGGGCTTAGGCTTGTGTGGTGAAGCCAGGTGAATCTGGCCCATGCCTTTCATTATCATGGTCCGACACCACTTGGTTCAATGGGCCGGGTGTGCACTGGGACACATCATCAGTAATGCATCCTCGGATCATCGGGTGTTTCGGGTCTTTCATCATTAAACACCCTCCCCGAGATGACCCAGCCGGAGTTGATCAAGCTCGGCTTGTGTTTTCCCATGGACCAGGATAATGAGAGGCATGTAACTATGAGGGTAATGACGTTTTTAAACATCATTACCTGGCATCTGTATGCCTGGGGATGCATGGGTTAAATTGACAGTGTTTACTGGGCATTCGGTGTCTCTGCACCTGAGTTTAGTGGTGGCTTGTTTTCTGTGGACCCAGCTTGGGTTTAACTTTCTGGTTCTCTCTTGCCGTTTGGGCATCTGGGCTTTGTTCTTGGCATTTTGTCGACCGGGAGAATGAAGAGCGTGTCACTGTTAGGTTAGGTTGAGAGTATGCGGGCAGTGGGCAAATCAGCCCTCTTGTGCTTTTTGATCTCCTGACTTGAGATTCAATTTCACGCGACCCTGCCACTTTGATCTGGCCCACGCCTTCATTAACCAGGTCCAACACTTGCCTTTCTTGGATCTTGCCCCTCCTGACAAAGGTAATCGGGTTTGTGGGGGTGTGGTATGATCACTGCTATGTGCCGAGGGTTTGTGGGGGTGTGTGCCCCCTTGGACTTTAGGATTAGGTTTGAGTGTTGGGCTGGTGGATGTATATGTGTGACTGGGAGAGGTAAGGCTGCAGAGCTTTGAGTGGTGAGGTATGAGGTGCTGTGGGGCTTAGGCTTGTGTGGTGAAGCCAGGTGAATCTGGCCCATGCCTTTCATTATCATGGTCCGACACCACTTGGTTCAATGGGCCGGGTGTGCACTGGGACACATCATCAGTAATGCATCCTCGGATCATCGGGTGTTTCGGGTCTTTCATCATTAAACACCCTCCCCGAGATGACCCAGCCGGAGTTGATCAAGCTCGGCTTGTGTTTTCCCATGGACCAGGATAATGAGAGGCATGTAACTATGAGGGTAATGACGTTTTTAAACATCATTACCTGGCATCTGTATGCCTGGGGATGCATGGGTTAAATTGACAGTGTTTACTGGGCATTCGGTGTCTCTGCACCTGAGTTTAGTGGTGGCTTGTTTTCTGTGGACCCAGCTTGGGTTTAACTTTCTGGTTCTCTCTTGCCGTTTGGGTTAGGGTTAGGGTTAGGGTTAGGGTTAGGGTTAGGGTTAGGGTTAGGGTTAGGGTTAGGGTTAGGGTTAGGTTGAGAGTATGCGGGCAGTGGGCAAATCAGCCCTCTTGTGCTTTTTGATCTCCTCACTTGAGATTCAATTTCACGCGACCCTGCCACTTTGATCTGGCCCACGCCTTCATTAACCAGGTCCAACACTTGCCTTTCTTGGATCTTGCCCCTCCTGACAAAGGTAATCGGGTTTGTGGGGGTGTGGCCAGGGTTAGTCGGGGTGTGCCTAGGGTTTGTGGGGGTGTGGCATGATCTCTGGGATGTGCCGAGGGTTTGTGGGGGTGTGTGCCCCCTTGGACTTTAGGATTAGGTTTGAGTGTTGGGCTGGTGGATGTATATGTGTGACTGGGATAGGTAAGGCTGCAGAATTTAGAGTGGTGAGGTATGAGGTGCTGTGGCGCATAGGCTCGTGTGGTGAAGCCAGGTGAATCTGGCTCATGCCTTTCATTATCGTGGTCCGACACCACTTGGTTCAATGGACCGGGTGTGCACTGGGACACATCATCAGTAATGCATCCTCGGATCATCGGGTGTTTCGGGTCTCTCATCATTAAACACCCTCCCCGAGATGACCCAGCCGGAGTTGATCAAGCTCGGCTTGTGTTTTCCCATGGACCAGGATAATGAGAGGCATGTAACTATGACGGTAATGTTGTTTTTAAACATCATTACCTGGCATCTGTATGCCTGGGATTGCATGGGTTAAATTGACAGTGTTTACTGGGCATTCGGTGTCTCTGCACCTGAGTTTAGTGGTGACTGGTTTTCTGTGGACCCAGCTTGGGTTTAACTTTCTGGTTCTCTCTCGCCGTTTGGGCATCTGGGCTTTATTCTTGGCATTTTGTCGACCGGGAGAATGAAGAGCGTGTCACTGTTAGGTTAGGTTGAGAGTATGCGGGCAGTGGGCAAATCAGCCCTCTTGTGCTTTTTGATCTCCTCACTTGAGATTCAATTTCACGCGACCCTGCCACTTTGATCTGGCCCACGCCTTCATTAACCAGGTCCAACACTTGCCTTTCTTGGATCTTGCCCCTCCTGACAAAGGTAATCGGGTTTGTGGGGGTGTGGCCAGGGTTAGTCGGGGTGTGCCTAGGGTTTGTGGGGGTGTGGCATGATCTCTGGGATGTGCCGAGGGTTTGTGGGGGTGTGTGCCCCCTTGGACTTTAGGATTAGGTTTGAGTGTTGGGCTGGTGGATGTATATGTGTGACTGGGATAGGTAAGGCTGCAGAATTTAGAGTGGTGAGGTATGAGGTGCTGTGGCGCATAGGCTCGTGTGGTGAAGCCAGGTGAATCTGGCTCATGCCTTTCATTATCGTGGTCCGACACCACTTGGTTCAATGGACCGGGTGTGCACTGGGACACATCATCAGTAATGCATCCTCGGATCATCGGGTGTTTCGGGTCTCTCATCATTAAACACCCTCCCCGAGATGACCCAGCCGGAGTTGATCAAGCTCGGCTTGTGTTTTCCCATGGACCAGGATAATGAGAGGCATGTAACTATGAGGGTAATGTTGTTTTTAAACATCATTACCTGGCATCTGTATGCCTGGGATTGCATGGGTTAAATTGACAGTGTTTACTGGGCATTCGGTGTCTCTGCACCTGAGTTTAGTGGTGACTGGTTTTCTGTGGACCCAGCTTGGGTTTAACTTTCTGGTTCTCTCTCGCCGTTTGGGCATCTGGGCTTTATTCTTGGCATTTTGTCGACCGGGAGAATGAAGAGCGTGTCACTGTTAGGTTAGGTTGAGAGTATGCGGGCAGTGGGCAAATCAGCCCTCTTGTGCTTTTTGATCTCCTCACTTGAGATTCAATTTCACGCGACCCTGCCACTTTGATCTGGCCCACGCCTTCATTAACCAGGTCCAACACTTGCCTTTCTTGGATCTTGCCCCTCCTGACAAAGGTAATCGGGTTTGTGGGGGAGTGGCCAGGGTTAGTCGGGGTGTGCCTAGGGTTTGTGGGGGTGTGGCATGATCTCTGGGATGTGCCGAGGGTTTGTGGGGGTGTGTGCCCCCTTGGACTTTAGGATTAGGTTTGAGTGTTGGGCTGGTGGATGTATATGTGTGACTGGGATAGGTAAGGCTGCAGAGTTTTGAGTGGTGAGGTATGAGGTTCTATGGGGCTTAGTGGTGAAGCCAGGTGAATCTGGCCCATGCCTTTCATTACCGTGGTCCGACACCACTTGGTTCAGTGAACCGGGTGTGCACTGGCACACATCATCAGTAATGCATCCTCGGATCATGGGGTGTTTCGGGTCTTTCATCATTAAACACCCTCCCCGAGATGACCCAGCCGGAGTTGATCAAGCTCGGCTTGTGTTTTCCCATGGACCAGGATAATGAGAGGCATGTAACTATGAGGGTAATGTTGTTTTTAAACATTATTACCCGGCATCTGTATGCCTGGGATTGCATGGGTTAAATTGACAGTGTTTACTGGGCATTCGGTGTCTCTGCACCTGAGTTTAGTGGTGACTGGTTTTCTGTGGACCCAGCTTGGGTTTAACTTTCTGGTTCTCTCTCGCCTTTTGGGCATCTGGGCTTTTTTGTTGGCATTTTGTCGACCGGGAGAATGAAGAGCGTGTCACTGTTAGGTTAGGTTGAGAGTATGCGGGCAGTGGGCAAATCAGCCCTCTTGTGCTTTTTGATCTCCTCACTTGAGATTCAATTTCACGCGACCCTGCCACTTTGATCTGGCCCACGCCTTCATTAACCAGGTCCAACACTTGCCTTTCTTGGATCTTGCCCCTCCTGACAAAGGTAATCGGGTTTGTGGGGGAGTGGCCAGGGTTAGTCGGGGTGTGCCTAGGGTTTGTGGGGGTGTGGCATGATCTCTGGGATGTGCCGAGGGTTTGTGGGGGTGTGTGCCCCCTTGGACTTTAGGATTAGGTTTGAGTGTTGGGCTGGTGGATGTATATGTGTGACTGGGAGAGGTAAGGCTGCAGAGTTTTGAGTGGTGAGGTATGAGGTGCTATGGGACTTAGGCTCGAGTGGTGAAGCCAGGTGAATCTGGCCCATGCCTTTCATTATCGTGGTCCGACACCACTTGGTTCAATGGACCGGGTGTGCACTGGGACACATCATCAGTAATGCATCCTCGGATCATGGGGTGTTTCGGGTCTTTCATCATTAAACACCCTCCCCGAGATGACCCAGCCGGAGTTGATCAAGCTCGGCTTGTGTTTTCCCATGGACCAGGATAATGAGAGACATGTAACTATGATGGTAATGTTGTTTTTAAACATCATTACCTGGCATCTGTATGCCTGGGATTGCATGGGTTAAATTGACAGTGTTTACTGGGCATTCGGTGTCTCTGCACCTGAGTTTAGTGGTGACTGGTTTTCTGTGGACCCAGCTTGGGTTTAACTTTCTGGTTCTCTCTCGCCTTTTGGGCATCTGGGCTTTTTTGTTGGCATTTTGTCGACCGGGAGAATGAAGAGCGTGTCACTGTTAGGTTAGGTTGAGAGTATGCGGGCAGTGGGCAAATCAGCCCTCTTGTGCTTTTTGATCTCCTCACTTGAGATTCAATTTCACGCGACCCTGCCACTTTGATCTGGCCCACGCCTTCATTAACCAGGTCCAACACTTGCCTTTCTTGGATCTTGCCCCTCCTGACAAAGGTAATCGGGTTTGTGGGGGAGTGGCCAGGGTTAGTCGGGGTGTGCCTAGGGTTTGTGGGGGTGTGGCATGATCTCTGGGATGTGCCGAGGGTTTGTGGGGGTGTGTGCCCCCTTGGACTTTAGGATTAGGTTTGAGTGTTGGGCTGGTGGATGTATATGTGTGACTGGGAGAGGTAAGGCTGCAGAGTTTTGAGTGGTGAGGTATGAGGTGCTATGGGACTTAGGCTCGAGTGGTGAAGCCAGGTGAATCTGGCCCATGCCTTTCATTATCGTGGTCCGACACCACTTGGTTCAATGGACCGGGTGTGCACTGGGACACATCATCAGTAATGCATCCTCGGATCATGGGGTGTTTCGGGTCTTTCATCATTAAACACCCTCCCCGAGATGACCCAGCCGGAGTTGATCAAGCTCGGCTTGTGTTTTCCCATGGACCAGGATAATGAGAGACATGTAACTATGATGGTAATGTTGTTTTTAAACATCATTACCTGGCATCTGTATGCCTGGGATTGCATGGGTTAAATTGACAGTGTTTACTGGGCATTCGGTGTCTCTGCACCTGAGTTTAGTGGTGACTGGTTTTCTGTGGACCCAGCTTGGGTTTAACTTTCTGGTTCTCTCTCGCCTTTTGGGCATCTGGGCTTTTTTGTTGGCATTTTGTCGACCGGGAGAATGAAGAGCGTGTCACTGTTAGGTTAGGTTGAGAGTATGCGGGCAGTGGGCAAATCAGCCCTCTTGTGCTTTTTGATCTCCTCACTTGAGATTCAATTTCACGCGACCCTGCCACTTTGATCTGGCCCACGCCTTCATTAACCAGGTCCAACACTTGCCTTTCTTGGATCTTGCCCCTCCTGACAAAGGTAATCGGGTTTGTGGGGGAGTGGCCAGGGTTAGTCGGGGTGTGCCTAGGGTTTGTGGGGGTGTGGCATGATCTCTGGGATGTGCCGAGCGTTTGTGGGGGTGTGTGCCCCCTTGGACTTTAGGATTAGGTTTGAGTGTTGGGCTGGTGGATGTATATGTGTGACTGGGAGAGGTAAGGCTGCAGAGTTTTGAGTGGTGAGGTATGAGGTGCTATGGGACTTAGGCTCGAGTGGTGAAGCCAGGTGAATCTGGCCCATGACTTTCATTATCGTGGTCCGACACCACTTGGTTCAATGGACCGGGTGTGCACTGGGACACATCATCAGTAATGCATCCTCGGATCATGGGGTGTTTCGGGTCTTTCATCATTAAACACCCTCCCCGAGATGACCCAGCCGGAGTTGATCAAGCTCGGCTTGTGTTTTCCCATGGACCAGGATAATGAGAGACATGTAACTATGATGGTAATGTTGTTTTTAAACATCATTACCTGGCATCTGTATGCCTGGGATTGCATGGGTTAAATTGACAGTGTTTACTGGGCATTCGGTGTCTCTGCACCTGAGTTTAGTGGTGACTGGTTTTCTGTGGACCCAGCTTGGGTTTAACTTTCTGGTTCTCTCTCGCCTTTTGGGCATCTGGGCTTTTTTGTTGGCATTTTGTCGACCGGGAGAATGAAGAGCGTGTCACTGTTAGGTTAGGTTGAGAGTATGCGGGCAGTGGGCAAATCAGCCCTCTTGTGCTTTTTGATCTCCTCACTTGAGATTCAATTTCACGCGACCCTGCCACTTTGATCTGGCCCACGCCTTCATTAACCAGGTCCAACACTTGCCTTTCTTGGATCTTGCCCCTCCTGACAAAGGTAATCGGGTTTGTGGGGGTGTGGCCAGGGTTAGTCGGGGTGTGCCTAGGGTTTGTGGGGGTGTGGCATGATCTCTGGGATGTGCCGAGGGTTTGTGGGGGTGTGTGCCCCCTTGGACTTTAGGATTAGGTTTGAGTGTTGGGCTGGTGGATGTATATGTGTGACTGGGATAGGTAAGGCTGCAGAGTTTTGAGTGGTGAGGTATGAGGTTCTATGGGGCTTAGTGGTGAAGCCAGGTGAATCTGGCCCATGCCTTTCATTATCGTGGTCCGTCACCACTTGGTTCAATGGACCGGGTGTGCACTGGGACACATCATCAGTAATGCATCCTCGGATCATGGGGTGTTTCGGGTCTTTCATCATTAAACACCCTCCCCGAGATGACCCAGCCGGAGTTGATCAAGCTCGGCTTGTGTTTTCCCATGGACCAGGATAATGAGAGGCATGTAACTATGACGGTAATGTTGTTTTTAAACATCATTACCTGGCATCTGTATGCCTGGGATTGCATGGGTTAAATTGACAGTGTTTACTGGGCATTCGGTGTCTCTGCACCTGAGTTTAGTGGTGACTGGTTTTCTGTGGACCCAGCTTGGGTTTAACTTTCTGGTTCTCTCTCGCCGTTTGGGCATCTGGGCTTTATTCTTGGCATTTTGTCGACCGGGAGAATGAAGAGCGTGTCACTGTTAGGTTAGGTTGAGAGTATGCGGGCAGTGGGCAAATCAGCCCTCTTGTGCTTTTTGATCTCCTCACTTGAGATTCAATTTCACGCGACCCTGCCACTTTGATCTGGCCCACGCCTTCATTAACCAGGTCCAACACTTGCCTTTCTTGGATCTTGCCCCTCCTGACAAAGGTAATCGGGTTTGTGGGGGTGTGGCCAGGGTTAGTCGGGGTGTGCCTAGGGTTTGTGGGGGTGTGGCATGATCTCTGGGATGTGCCGAGGGTTTGTGGGGGTGTGTGCCCCCTTGGACTTTAGGATTAGGTTTGAGTGTTGGGCTGGTGGATGTATATGTGTGACTGGGATAGGTAAGGCTGCAGAGTTTTGAGTGGTGAGGTATGAGGTTCTATGGGGCTTAGTGGTGAAGCCAGGTGAATCTGGCCCATGCCTTTCATTATCGTGGTCCGTCACCACTTGGTTCAATGGACCGGGTGTGCACTGGGACACATCATCAGTAATGCATCCTCGGATCATGGGGTGTTTCGGGTCTTTCATCATTAAACACCCTCCCCGAGATGACCCAGCCGGAGTTGATCAAGCTCGGCTTGTGTTTTCCCATGGACCAGGATAATGAGAGACATGTAACTATGATGGTAATGTTGTTTTTAAACATCATTACCTGGCATCTGTATGCCTGGGATTGCATGGGTTAAATTGACAGTGTTTACTGGGCATTCGGTGTCTCTGCACCTGAGTTTAGTGGTGACTGGTTTTCTGTGGACCCAGCTTGGGTTTAACTTTCTGGTTCTCTCTCGCCGTTTGGGCATCTGGGCTTTATTCTTGGCATTTTGTCGACCGGGAGAATGAAGAGCGTGTCACTGTTAGGTTAGGTTGAGAGTATGCGGGCAGTGGGCAAATCAGCCCTCTTGTGCTTTTTGATCTCCTCACTTGAGATTCAATTTCACGCGACCCTGCCACTTTGATCTGGCCCACGCCTTCATTAACCAGGTCCAACACTTGCCTTTCTTGGATCTTGCCCCTCCTGACAAAGGTAATCGGGTTTGTGGGGGAGTGGCCAGGGTTAGTCGGGGTGTGCCTAGGGTTTGTGGGGGTGTGGCATGATCTCTGGGATGTGCCGAGGGTTTGTGGGGGTGTGTGCCCCCTTGGACTTTAGGATTAGGTTTGAGTGTTGGGCTGGTGGATGTATATGTGACTGGGATAGGTAAGGCTGCAGAGTTTTGAGTGGTGAGGTATGAGGTGCTATTGGGCTTAGGCTGGTGTGGTGAAGCCAGGTGAATCTGGCCCATGCCTTTCATTATCGTGGTCCGACACCACTTGGTTCAATGGACCGGGTGTGCACTGGGACACATCATCAGTAATGCATCCTCGGATCATGGGGTGTTTCGGGTCTTTCATCATTAAACACCCTCCCCGAGATGACCCAGCCGGAGTTGATCAAGCTCGGCTTGTGTTTTCCCATGGACCAGGATAATGAGAGACATGTAACTATGATGGTAATGTTGTTTTTAAACATCATTACCTGGCATCTGTATGCCTGGGATTGCATGGGTTAAATTGACAGTGTTTACTGGGCATTCGGTGTCTCTGCACCTGAGTTTAGTGGTGACTGGTTTTCTGTGGACCCAGCTTGGGTTTAACTTTCTGGTTCTCTCTCGCCGTTTGGGCATCTGGGCTTTATTCTTGGCATTTTGTCGACCGGGAGAATGAAGAGCGTGTCACTGTTAGGTTAGGTTGAGAGTATGCGGGCAGTGGGCAAATCAGCCCTCTTGTGCTTTTTGATCTCCTCACTTGAGATTCAATTTCACGCGACCCTGCCACTTTGATCTGGCCCACGCCTTCATTAACCAGGTCCAACACTTGCCTTTCTTGGATCTTGCCCCTCCTGACAAAGGTAATCGGGTTTGTGGGGGAGTGGCCAGGGTTAGTCGGGGTGTGCCTAGGGTTTGTGGGGGTGTGGCATGATCTCTGGGATGTGCCGAGGGTTTGTGGGGGTGTGTGCCCCCTTGGACTTTAGGATTAGGTTTGAGTGTTGGGCTGGTGGATGTATATGTGACTGGGATAGGTAAGGCTGCAGAGTTTTGAGTGGTGAGGTATGAGGTGCTATTGGGCTTAGGCTGGTGTGGTGAAGCCAGGTGAATCTGGCCCATGCCTTTCATTATCGTGGTCCGACACCACTTGGTTCAATGGACCGGGTGTGCACTGGGACACATCATCAGTAATGCATCCTCGGATCATGGGGTGTTTCGGGTCTTTCATCATTAAACACCCTCCCCGAGATGACCCAGCCGGAGTTGATCAAGCTCGGCTTGTGTTTTCCCATGGACCAGGATAATGAGAGACATGTAACTATGATGGTAATGTTGTTTTTAAACATCATTACCTGGCATCTGTATGCCTGGGATTGCATGGGTTAAATTGACAGTGTTTACTGGGCATTCGGTGTCTCTGCACCTGAGTTTAGTGGTGACTGGTTTTCTGTGGACCCAGCTTGGGTTTAACTTTCTGGTTCTCTCTCGCCGTTTGGGCATCTGGGCTTTATTCTTGGCATTTTGTCGACCGGGAGAATGAAGAGCGTGTCACTGTTAGGTTAGGTTGAGAGTATGCGGGCAGTGGGCAAATCAGCCCTCTTGTGCTTTTTGATCTCCTCACTTGAGATTCAATTTCACGCGACCCTGCCACTTTGATCTGGCCCACGCCTTCATTAACCAGGTCCAACACTTGCCTTTCTTGGATCTTGCCCCTCCTGACAAAGGTAATCGGGTTTGTGGGGGAGTGGCCAGGGTTAGTCGGGGTGTGCCTAGGGTTTGTGGGGGTGTGGCATGATCTCTGGGATGTGCCGAGGGTTTGTGGGGGTGTGTGCCCCCTTGGACTTTAGGATTAGGTTTGAGTGTTGGGCTGGTGGATGTATATGTGACTGGGATAGGTAAGGCTGCAGAGTTTTGAGTGGTGAGGTATGAGGTGCTATTGGGCTTAGGCTGGTGTGGTGAAGCCAGGTGAATCTGGCCCATGCCTTTCATTATCGTGGTCCGACACCACTTGGTTCAATGGACCGGGTGTGCACTGGGACACATCATCAGTAATGCATCCTCGGATCATGGGGTGTTTCGGGTCTTTCATCATTAAACACCCTCCCCGAGATGACCCAGCCGGAGTTGATCAAGCTCGGCTTGTGTTTTCCCATGGACCAGGATAATGAGAGACATGTAACTATGATGGTAATGTTGTTTTTAAACATCATTACCTGGCATCTGTATGCCTGGGATTGCATGGGTTAAATTGACAGTGTTTACTGGGCATTCGGTGTCTCTGCACCTGAGTTTAGTGGTGACTGGTTTTCTGTGGACCCAGCTTGGGTTTAACTTTCTGGTTCTCTCTCGCCGTTTGGGCATCTGGGCTTTATTCTTGGCATTTTGTCGACCGGGAGAATGAAGAGCGTGTCACTGTTAGGTTAGGTTGAGAGTATGCGGGCAGTGGGCAAATCAGCCCTCTTGTGCTTTTTGATCTCCTCACTTGAGATTCAATTTCACGCGACCCTGCCACTTTGATCTGGCCCACGCCTTCATTAACCAGGTCCAACACTTGCCTTTCTTGGATCTTGCCCCTCCTGACAAAGGTAATCGGGTTTGTGGGGGAGTGGCCAGGGTTAGTCGGGGTGTGCCTAGGGTTTGTGGGGGTGTGGCATGATCTCTGGGATGTGCCGAGGGTTTGTGGGGGTGTGTGCCCCCTTGGACTTTAGGATTAGGTTTGAGTGTTGGGCTGGTGGATGTATATGTGACTGGGATAGGTAAGGCTGCAGAGTTTTGAGTGGTGAGGTATGAGGTGCTATTGGGCTTAGGCTGGTGTGGTGAAGCCAGGTGAATCTGGCCCATGCCTTTCATTATCGTGGTCCGACACCACTTGGTTCAATGGACCGGGTGTGCACTGGGACACATCATCAGTAATGCATCCTCGGATCATGGGGTGTTTCGGGTCTTTCATCATTAAACACCCTCCCCGAGATGACCCAGCCGGAGTTGATCAAGCTCGGCTTGTGTTTTCCCATGGACCAGGATAATGAGAGACATGTAACTATGATGGTAATGTTGTTTTTAAACATCATTACCTGGCATCTGTATGCCTGGGATTGCATGGGTTAAATTGACAGTGTTTACTGGGCATTCGGTGTCTCTGCACCTGAGTTTAGTGGTGACTGGTTTTCTGTGGACCCAGCTTGGGTTTAACTTTCTGGTTCTCTCTCGCCGTTTGGGCATCTGGGCTTTATTCTTGGCATTTTGTCGACCGGGAGAATGAAGAGCGTGTCACTGTTAGGTTAGGTTGAGAGTATGCGGGCAGTGGGCAAATCAGCCCTCTTGTGCTTTTTGATCTCCTCACTTGAGATTCAATTTCACGCGACCCTGCCACTTTGATCTGGCCCACGCCTTCATTAACCAGGTCCAACACTTGCCTTTCTTGGATCTTGCCCCTCCTGACAAAGGTAATCGGGTTTGTGGGGGAGTGGCCAGGGTTAGTCGGGGTGTGCCTAGGGTTTGTGGGGGTGTGGCATGATCTCTGGGATGTGCCGAGGGTTTGTGGGGGTGTGTGCCCCCTTGGACTTTAGGATTAGGTTTGAGTGTTGGGCTGGTGGATGTATATGTGTGACTGGGATAGGTAAGGCTGCAAAGATTGGAGTGGTGAGGTATGAGGTTCTATGGGGCTTAGTGGTGAAGCCAGGTGAATCTGGCCCATGCCTTTCATTATCGTGGTCCGACACCACTTGGTTCAATGGACCGGGTGTGCACTGGGACACATCATCAGTAATGCATCCTCGGATCATGGGGTGTTTCGGGTCTTTCATCATTAAACACCCTCCCCGAGATGACCCAGCCGGAGTTGATCAAGCTCGGCTTGTGTTTTCCCATGGACCAGGATAATGAGAGGCATGTAACTATGAGGGTAATGACGTTTTTAAACATCATTACCTGGCATCTGTATGCCTGGGGATGAATGGGTTAAATTGACAGTGTTTACTGGGCATTCGGTGTCTCTGCACCTGAGTTTAGTGGTGGCTTGTTTTCTGTGGACCCAGCTTGGGTTTAACTTTCTGGTTCTCTCTTGCCGTTTGGGCATCTGGGCTTTGTTCTTGGCATTTTGTCGACCGGGAGAATGAAGAGCGTGTCACTGTTAGGTTAGGTTGAGAGTATGCGGGCAGTGGGCAAATCAGCCCTCTTGTGCTTTTTGATCTCCTCACTTGAGATTCAATTTCACGCGACCCTGCCACTTTGATCTGGCCCACGCCTTCATTAACCAGGTCCAACACTTGCCTTTCTTGGATCTTGCCCCTCCTGACAAAGGTAATCGGGTTTGTGGGGGAGTGGCCAGGGTTAGTCGGGGTTTGCCTAGGGTTTGTGGGGGTGTGGCATGATCTGTGGGATGTGCCGAGGGTTTGTGGGGGTGTGTGCCCCCTTGGACTTTAGGATTAGGTTTGAGTGTTGGGCTGGTGGATGTATATGTGTGACTGGGATAGGTAAGGCTGCAAAGATTGGAGTGGTGAGGTATGAGGTTCTATGGGGCTTAGTGGTGAAGCCAGGTGAATCTGGCCCATGCCTTTCATTATCGTGGTCCGACACCACTTGGTTCAATGGACCGGGTGTGCACTGGGACACATCATCAGTAATGCATCCTCGGATCATGGGGTGTTTCGGGTCTTTCATCATTAAACACCCTCCCCGAGATGACCCAGCCGGAGTTGATCAAGCTCGGCTTGTGTTTTCCCATGGACCAGGATAATGAGAGGCATGTAACTATGAGGGTAATGACGTTTTTAAACATCATTACCTGGCATCTGTATGCCTGGGGATGAATGGGTTAAATTGACAGTGTTTACTGGGCATTCGGTGTCTCTGCACCTGAGTTTAGTGGTGGCTTGTTTTCTGTGGACCCAGCTTGGGTTTAACTTTCTGGTTCTCTCTTGCCGTTTGGGCATCTGGGCTTTGTTCTTGGCATTTTGTCGACCGGGAGAATGAAGAGCGTGTCACTGTTAGGTTAGGTTGAGAGTATGCGGGCAGTGGGCAAATCAGCCCTCTTGTGCTTTTTGATCTCCTCACTTGAGATTCAATTTCACGCGACCCTGCCACTTTGATCTGGCCCACGCCTTCATTAACCAGGTCCAACACTTGCCTTTCTTGGATCTTGCCCCTCCTGACAAAGGTAATCGGGTTTGTGGGGGAGTGGCCAGGGTTAGTCGGGGTTTGCCTAGGGTTTGTGGGGGTGTGGCATGATCTGTGGGATGTGCCGAGGGTTTGTGGGGGTGTGTGCCCCCTTGGACTTTAGGATTAGGTTTGAGTGTTGGGCTGGTGGATGTATATGTGTGACTGGGATAGGTAAGGCTGCAAAGATTGGAGTGGTGAGGTATGAGGTTCTATGGGGCTTAGTGGTGAAGCCAGGTGAATCTGGCCCATGCCTTTCATTATCGTGGTCCGACACCACTTGGTTCAATGGACCGGGTGTGCACTGGGACACATCATCAGTAATGCATCCTCGGATCATGGGGTGTTTCGGGTCTTTCATCATTAAACACCCTCCCCGAGATGACCCAGCCGGAGTTGATCAAGCTCGGCTTGTGTTTTCCCATGGACCAGGATAATGAGAGGCATGTAACTATGAGGGTAATGACGTTTTTAAACATCATTACCTGGCATCTGTATGCCTGGGGATGAATGGGTTAAATTGACAGTGTTTACTGGGCATTCGGTGTCTCTGCACCTGAGTTTAGTGGTGGCTTGTTTTCTGTGGACCCAGCTTGGGTTTAACTTTCTGGTTCTCTCTTGCCGTTTGGGCATCTGGGCTTTGTTCTTGGCATTTTGTCGACCGGGAGAATGAAGAGCGTGTCACTGTTAGGTTAGGTTGAGAGTATGCGGGCAGTGGGCAAATCAGCCCTCTTGTGCTTTTTGATCTCCTCACTTGAGATTCAATTTCACGCGACCCTGCCACTTTGATCTGGCCCACGCCTTCATTAACCAGGTCCAACACTTGCCTTTCTTGGATCTTGCCCCTCCTGACAAAGGTAATCGGGTTTGTGGGGGAGTGGCCAGGGTTAGTCGGGGTTTGCCTAGGGTTTGTGGGGGTGTGGCATGATCTGTGGGATGTGCCGAGGGTTTGTGGGGGTGTGTGCCCCCTTGGACTTTAGGATTAGGTTTGAGTGTTGGGCTGGTGGATGTATATGTGTGACTGGGATAGGTAAGGCTGCAAAGATTGGAGTGGTGAGGTATGAGGTTCTATGGGGCTTAGTGGTGAAGCCAGGTGAATCTGGCCCATGCCTTTCATTATCGTGGTCCGACACCACTTGGTTCAATGGACCGGGTGTGCACTGGGACACATCATCAGTAATGCATCCTCGGATCATGGGGTGTTTCGGGTCTTTCATCATTAAACACCCTCCCCGAGATGACCCAGCCGGAGTTGATCAAGCTCGGCTTGTGTTTTCCCATGGACCAGGATAATGAGAGGCATGTAACTATGAGGGTAATGACGTTTTTAAACATCATTACCTGGCATCTGTATGCCTGGGGATGAATGGGTTAAATTGACAGTGTTTACTGGGCATTCGGTGTCTCTGCACCTGAGTTTAGTGGTGGCTTGTTTTCTGTGGACCCAGCTTGGGTTTAACTTTCTGGTTCTCTCTTGCCGTTTGGGCATCTGGGCTTTGTTCTTGGCATTTTGTCGACCGGGAGAATGAAGAGCGTGTCACTGTTAGGTTAGGTTGAGAGTATGCGGGCAGTGGGCAAATCAGCCCTCTTGTGCTTTTTGATCTCCTCACTTGAGATTCAATTTCACGCGACCCTGCCACTTTGATCTGGCCCACGCCTTCATTAACCAGGTCCAACACTTGCCTTTCTTGGATCTTGCCCCTCCTGAGAAAGGTAATCGGGTTTGTGGGGGAGTGGCCAGGGTTAGTCGGGGTTTGCCTAGGGTTTGTGGGGGTGTGGCATGATCTGTGGGATGTGCCGAGGGTTTGTGGGGGTGTGTGCCCCCTTGGACTTTAGGATTAGGTTTGAGTGTTGGGCTGGTGGATGTATATGTGTGACTGGGATAGGTAAGGCTGCAAAGATTGGAGTGGTGAGGTATGAGGTTCTATGGGGCTTAGTGGTGAAGCCAGGTGAATCTGGCCCATGCCTTTCATTATCGTGGTCCGACACCACTTGGTTCAATGGACCGGGTGTGCACTGGGACACATCATCAGTAATGCATCCTCGGATCATGGGGTGTTTCGGGTCTTTCATCATTATTTTCTATGGGGCTTAGTGGTGAAGCCAGGTGAATCTGGCCCATGCCTTTCATTATCGTGGTCCGACACCACTTGGTTCAATGGACCGGGTGTGCACTGGGACACATCATCAGTAATGCATCCTCGGATCATGGGGTGTTTCGGGTCTTTCATCATTAGGGTTAGGGTTAGGTTGAGAGTATGCGGGCAGTGGGCAAATCAGCCCTCTTGTGCTTTTTGATCTCCTCACTTGAGATTCAATTTCACGCGACCCTGCCACTTTGATCTGGCCCACGCCTTCATTAACCAGGTCCAACACTTGCCTTTCTTGGATCTTGCCCCTCCTGACAAAGGTAATCGGGTTTGTGGGGGAGTGGCCAGGGTTAGTCGGGGTGTGCCTAGGGTTTGTGGGGGTGTGGCATGATCTCTGGGATGTGCCGAGGGTTTGTGGGGGTGTGTGCCCCCTTGGACTTTAGGATTAGGTTTGAGTGTTGGGCTGGTGGATGTATATGTGTGACTGGGAGAGGTAAGGCTGCAGAGTTTGGAGTGGTGAGGTATGAGGTGCTGTGGCGCATCGGCTCGTGTGGTGAAGCCAGGTGAATCTGGCCCATGCCTTTCATTATCATGGTCCGACACCACTTGGTTCAGTGAACCGGGTGTGCACTGGGACACATCATCAGTAATGCATCCTCGGATCATGGGGTGTTTCGGGTCTTTCATCATTAAACACCCTCGCATTAGGGTTAGGGTTAGGGTTAGGTTGAGAGTATGCGGGCAGTGGGCAAATCAGCCCTCTTGTGCTTTTTGATCTCCTCACTTGAGATTCAATTTCACGCGACCCTGCCACTTTGATCTGGCCCACGCCTTCATTAACCAGGTCCAACACTTGCCCTTCTTGGATCTTGCCCCTCCCGACAAAGGTAATCGGGTTTGTGGGGGAGTGGCCAGGGCCAGTCGGGGTGTGCCTGGGGTTTGTGGGGGTGTGGCATGATCTCTGGGATGTGCCGAGGGTTTGTGGGGGTGTGTGCCCCCTTGGACTTTAGGATTAGGTTTGAGTGTTGGGCTGGTGGATGTATATGTGTGACCGGGATAGGTAAGGCTGCAGAGTTTGGAGTGGTGAGGTATGAGGTGCTATGGGGCTTAGTGGTGAAGCCCTCGCATTAGGGTTAGGGTTAGGGTTAGGGTTAGGGTTAGGTTGAGAGTATGCGGGCAGTGGGCAAATCAGCCCTCTTGTGCTTTTTGATCTCTCACTTGAGATTCAATTTCACGCGACCCTGCCACTTTGATCTGGCCCACGCCTTCATTAACCAGGTCCAACACTTGCCTTTCTTGGATCTTGCCCCTCCTGACAAAGGTAGTCGGGTTTGTGGGGGTGTGGCCAGGGTTAGTCGGGGTGTGCCTAGGGTTTGTGGGGGTGTGGCATGATCACTGGGATGTGCCTAGGGTTTGTTGGGGTGTGTGCCCCCTTGGACTTTAGGATTAGGTTTGAGTGTTGGGCTGGTGGATGGACATGTGTGACTGGGATAGGTAAGGCTGCAGAGTTTGGAGTGGTGATGTATGAGGTGCTATTGGGCTTAGGCTTGTGTGGTGAAGCTAGGTGAATCTGGCCCATGCCTTTCATTATCGTGGTCCGACACCACTTGGTTCAATGGACCGGGTGTGCACTGGGACACATCATCAGTAATGCATCCTCGGATCATGGGGTGTTTCGGGTCTTTCATCATTAAACACCCTCCCCGAGATGACCCAGCCGGAGTTGATCAAGCTCGGCTTGTGTTTTCCCATGGACCAGGATAATGAGAGGCATGTAACTATGAGGGTAATGACGTTTTTAAACATCATTACCTGGCATCTGTATGCCTGGGGATGCATGGGTTAAATTGACAGTGTTTACTGGGCATTCGGTGTCTCTGCACCTGAGTTTAGTGGTGACTTGTTTTCTGTGGACCCAGCTTGGGATTAACTTTCTGGTTCTCTCTTGCCGTTTGGGCATCTGGGCTTTGTTCTTGGCATTTTGTCGACCGGGAGAATGAAGAGCGTGTCACTGTTAGGTTAGGTTGAGAGTATGCGGGCAGTGGGCAAATCAGCCCTCTTGTGCTTTTTGATCTCCTCACTTGAGATTCAATTTCACGCGACCCTGCCACTTTGATCTGGCCCACGCCTTCATTAACCAGGTCCAACACTTGCCTTTCTTGGATCTTGCCCCTCCTGACAAAGGTAATCGGGTTTGTGGGGGAGTGGCCAGGGTTAGTCGGGGTGTGCCTAGGGTTTGTGGGGGTGTGGCATGATCTCTGGGATGTGCCGAGGGTTTGTGGGGGTGTGTGCCCCCTTGGACTTGAGGATTAGGTTTGAGTGTTGGGGTGGTGGATGTATATGTGTGACTGGGATAGGTAAGGCTGCAGAGTTTGGAGTGGTGAGGTATGAGGTGCTATTGGGCTTAGGCTTGTGTGGTGAAGCTAGGGTTAGGGTTAGGGTTAGGGTTAGGTTGAGAGTATGCGGGCAGTGGGCAAATCAGCCCTCTTGTGCTTTTTGATCTCCTCACTTGAGATTCAATTTCACTCGACCCTGCCACTTTGATCTGGCCCACGCCTTCATTAACCAGATCCAACACTTGCCTTTCTTGGATCTTGCCCCTCCTGACAAAGATAATCGGGTTTGTGGGGGAGTGGCCAGGGTTAGTCGGGGTGTGCCTAGGGTTTGTGGGGGTGTGGCATGATCTCTGGGATGTGCCGAGGGTTTGTGGGGGTGTGTGCCCCCTTGGACTTTAGGATTAGGTTTGAGTGTTGGGCTGGTGGATGTATATGTGTGACTGGGATAGGTAAGGCTGCAGAGTTTTGAGTGGTGAGGTATGAGGTGCTATTGGGCTTAGGCTTGTGTGGTGAAGCTAGGTGAATCTGGCCCATGCCTTTCATTATCATGGTCGCATTAGGGTTAGGGTTAGGGTTAGGGTTAGGATGCGAGTATGCGGGCAGTGGGCAAAATGTCCCTCTAGTGTTTGTGGATCTCTTACTGGAGATGCAGTATCACTTCACCCTGCCACTTTGTTTTTGGCCCACGTTGTCATCATCTCGGTCCCCGACTTGCCTTTATTGGGATCTTCCTTCTCTTTAACCTCCATTCTGGAGTTTAAGTTGAAATGGTGGAGTTCTTGCCTATGGATAGTGTTTTGGGTTTGGGGACTTTCTTATAGGGACTGGGTGCTGTGATCTGGGGGCTGTGCAGTAGCTAATTGAGGGGTGTGTGGGGAGGGACATGCCCCGGGGTACAGTTAGGTAATGGGGGTTGAGTGTTCACGGCGGTGGGGTGGGATGGCAAATGGTATTGCGGGGGGGGGGGGTGTTTGGTTGCCCTTGCCGTAGGGGGGAGGGCTGAAATCAGAGCCTAACTGCTGGTGATACTGGGTAAATTTGGCCCCTTGATGGGGTGAGGGTTTGGGTTTATGGGGGTGTGTAGCAGGGTTGGAGGTGTTAGGTTTAGTGGTAGGGCAAAGGA
Source organism: Mobula birostris (assembly GCF_030028105.1). Lineage (NCBI taxonomy): Eukaryota > Metazoa > Chordata > Chondrichthyes > Myliobatiformes > Myliobatidae > Mobula > Mobula birostris. Next base: position 80,287 of record NW_027278488.1, read on the forward strand.
CTATTATATAAGCCCCTTAGTGTGGTGTGGTTTGGGTTATTTGGGGTGCTGTCTGGTTTAGTTGGGGTGACCGATCCCTTGGAAATTAGGGTTAGGGTTAGGGTTTAGTTGGGGTGTGTGGTCCTCTGGAATATAGGATTAGGTTTGGGGGGTAGGGTTGGGGGGGGCCTGCTGGGCAGCGGGAGGTATAACTGGTGGTGTGGGGTGAGTTTAGTCCTCTGGCGAGAAGAGGACCCATGTTTATGGGGTGTGAAGATGTTAGGTTTCAGGGTAGGGCCATGTGAGGGCTGAAATAGGAGGCTAACTGCTGGTGATCCGAGTGAATCTGGCCCTTTGATGGGGTGAGGGTTTGGGTTTGTGGGGGTGTGTGGCAGGGTTGGAGGTGTTAGGTTTAGTGGTAGGGCAAAGGATTATTATATAAGCCCTTTTGTGTGGTGTGGTTTGGGTTATTTGGGGTGCTGTCCGGTTTAGTTGGGGTGCACGATCCCTTGGAAATTAGGGTTAGGGTCAGGGCTGGGGTCAGGATGCAAGTATGCGGCAGTGGGAATTTGGGCCCTTGCTGGGGTGAGGGTTTGGGTTTATGGGGGTGTGTAGCAGGGTTGGAGGTGTTAGGTTTAGTGGTAGGGCAGAGGGCTATTATATAAGCCCCTTAGTGTGGTGTGGTTTGGGTTATTTGGGGTGCCGTCCGGTTTAGTTGGGGTGCCCAGTCCCTTGGAAATTAGGGTTAGGGTTTAGTTGGGGTGTGTGGTCCTCGGGATGTTAGGATTAGGTTGGGGGGTAGGGTTGAGGGGGGCCCGCTGGGCGACCGTAGGTATAACTGGTGTTGTGGGGTGAGTTTGCCCCTCTGGCGAGAAGAGGATCTGTGTTTATGGGGTCTGAAGATGTTAGGTTTCAGGGCAGGGTCATGTGCTGGGGATGTATTCTTCCCCCTGGGGTAAGCTAGGACGTTTGGGCAAGTGTTGTGTCTGGATTAAACCGGTCGTTACGTGTCTGTTCTTCCTAGTGGTTATCTCCTGTAGAGTTATAATTTCTAATTTTAGGGTTAGGTTGAGAGTATGCGGGCAGTGGGCAAATCAGCCCTCTTGTGCTTTTTGATCTCCTCACTTGAGATTCAATTTCACGCGACCCTGCCACTTTGATCTGGCCCACGCCTTCATTAACCAGGTCCAACACTTGCCTTTCTTGGATCTTGCCCCTCCTGACAAAGGTAATCGGGTTTGTGGGGGAGTGGCCAGGGTTAGTCGGGGTGTGCCTAGGGTTTGTGGGGGTGTGGCATGATCTCTGGGATGTGCCGAGGGTTTGTGGGGGTGTGTGCCCCCTTGGACTTTAGGATTAGGTTTGAGTGTTGGGCTGGTGGATGTATATGTGTGACTGGGATAGGTAAGGCTGCAGAGTTTTGAGTGGTGAGGTATGAGGTGCTATTGGGCTTAGGCTTGTGTGGTGAAGCTAGGTGAATCTGGCCCATGCCTTTCATTATCATGGTCCGACACCACTTGGTTCAATGGACCGGGTGTGCACTGGGACACATCATCAGTAATGCATCCTCGGATCATGGGGTGTTTCGGGTCTTTCATCATTAAACACCCTCCCCGAGATGACCCAGCCGGAGTTGATCAAGCTCGGCTTGTGTTTTCCCATGGAACAGGATAATGAGAGGCATGTAACTATGAGGGTAATGCCGTTTTTAAACATCATTACCTGGCATCTGTATGCCTGGGGATGCATGGGTTAAATTGACAGTGTTTACTGGGCATTCGGTGTCTCTGCACCTGAGTTTAGTGGTGGCTTGTTTTCTGTGGACCCAGCTTGGGTTTAACTTTCTGGTTCTCTCTTGCCGTTTGGGCATCTGGGCTTTGTTCTTGGCATTTTGTCGACCGGGAGAATGAAGAGCGTGTCACTGTTAGGTTAGGTTGAGAGTATGCGGGCAGTGGGCAAATCAGCCCTCTTGTGCTTTTTGATCTCCTCACTTGAGATTCAATTTCACGCGACCCTGCCACTTTGATCTGGCCCACGCCTTCATTAACCAGGTCCAACACTTGCCTTTCTTGGATCTTGCCCCTCCTGACAAAGGTAATCGGGTTTGTGGGGGAGTGGCCAGGGTTAGTCGGGGTGTGCCTAGGGTTTGTGGGGGTGTGGCATGATCTCTGGGATGTGCCGAGGGTTTGTGGGGGTGTGTGCCCCCTTGGACTTTAGGATTAGGTTTGAGTGTTGGGCTGGTGGATGTATATGTGTGACTGGGATAGGTAAGGCTGCAGAGTTTTGAGTGGTGAGGTATGAGGTGCTATTGGGCTTAGGCTTGTGTGGTGAAGCTAGGTGAATCTGGCCCATGCCTTTCATTATCATGGTCCGACACCACTTGGTTCAATGGACCGGGTGTGCACTGGGACACATCATCAGTAATGCATCCTCGGATCATGGGGTGTTTCGGGTCTTTCATCATTAAACACCCTCCCCGAGATGACCCAGCCGGAGTTGATCAAGCTCGGCTTGTGTTTTCCCATGGAACAGGATAATGAGAGGCATGTAACTATGAGGGTAATGCCGTTTTTAAACATCATTACCTGGCATCTGTATGCCTGGGGATGCATGGGTTAAATTGACAGTGTTTACTGGGCATTCGGTGTCTCTGCACCTGAGTTTAGTGGTGGCTTGTTTTCTGTGGACCCAGCTTGGGTTTAACTTTCTGGTTCTCTCTTGCCGTTTGGGCATCTGGGCTTTGTTCTTGGCATTTTGTCGACCGGGAGAATGAAGAGCGTGTCACTGTTAGGTTAGGTTGAGAGTATGCGGGCAGTGGGCAAATCAGCCCTCTTGTGCTTTTTGATCTCCTCACTTGAGATTCAATTTCACGCGACCCTGCCACTTTGATCTGGCCCACGCCTTCATTAACCAGGTCCAACACTTGCCTTTCTTGGATCTTGCCCCTCCTGACAAAGGTAATCGGGTTTGTGGGGGAGTGGCCAGGGTTAGTCGGGGTGTGCCTAGGGTTTGTGGGGGTGTGGCATGATCTCTGGGATGTGCCGAGGGTTTGTGGGGGTGTGTGCCCCCTTGGACTTTAGGATTAGGTTTGAGTGTTGGGCTGGTGGATGTATATGTGTGACTGGGATAGGTAAGGCTGCAGAGTTTTGAGTGGTGAGGTATGAGGTGCTATTGGGCTTAGGCTTGTGTGGTGAAGCTAGGTGAATCTGGCCCATGCCTTTCATTATCATGGTCCGACACCACTTGGTTCAATGGACCGGGTGTGCACTGGGACACATCATCAGTAATGCATCCTCGGATCATGGGGTGTTTCGGGTCTTTCATCATTAAACACCCTCCCCGAGATGACCCAGCCGGAGTTGATCAAGCTCGGCTTGTGTTTTCCCATGGAACAGGATAATGAGAGGCATGTAACTATGAGGGTAATGCCGTTTTTAAACATCATTACCTGGCATCTGTATGCCTGGGGATGCATGGGTTAAATTGACAGTGTTTACTGGGCATTCGGTGTCTCTGCACCTGAGTTTAGTGGTGGCTTGTTTTCTGTGGACCCAGCTTGGGTTTAACTTTCTGGTTCTCTCTTGCCGTTTGGGCATCTGGGCTTTGTTCTTGGCATTTTGTCGACCGGGAGAATGAAGAGCGTGTCACTGTTAGGTTAGGTTGAGAGTATGCGGGCAGTGGGCAAATCAGCCCTCTTGTGCTTTTTGATCTCCTCACTTGAGATTCAATTTCACGCGACCCTGCCACTTTGATCTGGCCCACGCCTTCATTAACCAGGTCCAACACTTGCCTTTCTTGGATCTTGCCCCTCCTGACAAAGGTAATCGGGTTTGTGGGGGAGTGGCCAGGGTTAGTCGGGGTGTGCCTAGGGTTTGTGGGGGTGTGGCATGATCTCTGGGATGTGCCGAGGGTTTGTGGGGGTGTGTGCCCCCTTGGACTTTAGGATTAGGTTTGAGTGTTGGGCTGGTGGATGTATATGTGTGACTGGGATAGGTAAGGCTGCAGAGTTTTGAGTGGTGAGGTATGAGGTGCTATTGGGCTTAGGCTTGTGTGGTGAAGCTAGGTGAATCTGGCCCATGCCTTTCATTATCATGGTCCGACACCACTTGGTTCAATGGACCGGGTGTGCACTGGGACACATCATCAGTAATGCATCCTCGGATCATGGGGTGTTTCGGGTCTTTCATCATTAAACACCCTCCCCGAGATGACCCAGCCGGAGTTGATCAAGCTCGGCTTGTGTTTTCCCATGGAACAGGATAATGAGAGGCATGTAACTATGAGGGTAATGCCGTTTTTAAACATCATTACCTGGCATCTGTATGCCTGGGGATGCATGGGTTAAATTGACAGTGTTTACTGGGCATTCGGTGTCTCTGCACCTGAGTTTAGTGGTGGCTTGTTTTCTGTGGACCCAGCTTGGGTTTAACTTTCTGGTTCTCTCTTGCCGTTTGGGCATCTGGGCTTTGTTCTTGGCATTTTGTCGACCGGGAGAATGAAGAGCGTGTCACTGTTAGGTTAGGTTGAGAGTATGCGGGCAGTGGGCAAATCAGCCCTCTTGTGCTTTTTGATCTCCTCACTTGAGATTCAATTTCACGCGACCCTGCCACTTTGATCTGGCCCACGCCTTCATTAACCAGGTCCAACACTTGCCTTTCTTGGATCTTGCCCCTCCTGACAAAGGTAATCGGGTTTGTGGGGGAGTGGCCAGGGTTAGTCGGGGTGTGCCTAGGGTTTGTGGGGGTGTGGCATGATCTCTGGGATGTGCCGAGGGTTTGTGGGGGTGTGTGCCCCCTTGGACTTTAGGATTAGGTTTGAGTGTTGGGCTGGTGGATGTATATGTGTGACTGGGATAGGTAAGGCTGCAGAGTTTTGAGTGGTGAGGTATGAGGTGCTATTGGGCTTAGGCTTGTGTGGTGAAGCTAGGTGAATCTGGCCCATGCCTTTCATTATCATGGTCCGACACCACTTGGTTCAATGGACCGGGTGTGCACTGGGACACATCATCAGTAATGCATCCTCGGATCATGGGGTGTTTCGGGTCTTTCATCATTAAACACCCTCCCCGAGATGACCCAGCCGGAGTTGATCAAGCTCGGCTTGTGTTTTCCCATGGAACAGGATAATGAGAGGCATGTAACTATGAGGGTAATGCCGTTTTTAAACATCATTACCTGGCATCTGTATGCCTGGGGATGCATGGGTTAAATTGACAGTGTTTACTGGGCATTCGGTGTCTCTGCACCTGAGTTTAGTGGTGGCTTGTTTTCTGTGGACCCAGCTTGGGTTTAACTTTCTGGTTCTCTCTTGCCGTTTGGGCATCTGGGCTTTGTTCTTGGCATTTTGTCGACCGGGAGAATGAAGAGCGTGTCACTGTTAGGTTAGGTTGAGAGTATGCGGGCAGTGGGCAAATCAGCCCTCTTGTGCTTTTTGATCTCCTCACTTGAGATTCAATTTCACGCGACCCTGCCACTTTGATCTGGCCCACGCCTTCATTAACCAGGTCCAACACTTGCCTTTCTTGGATCTTGCCCCTCCTGACAAAGGTAATCGGGTTTGTGGGGGAGTGGCCAGGGTTAGTCGGGGTGTGCCTAGGGTTTGTGGGGGTGTGGCATGATCTCTGGGATGTGCCGAGGGTTTGTGGGGGTGTGTGCCCCCTTGGACTTTAGGATTAGGTTTGAGTGTTGGGCTGGTGGATGTATATGTGTGACTGGGATAGGTAAGGCTGCAGAGTTTTGAGTGGTGAGGTATGAGGTGCTATTGGGCTTAGGCTTGTGTGGTGAAGCTAGGTGAATCTGGCCCATGCCTTTCATTATCATGGTCCGACACCACTTGGTTCAATGGACCGGGTGTGCACTGGGACACATCATCAGTAATGCATCCTCGGATCATGGGGTGTTTCGGGTCTTTCATCATTAAACACCCTCCCCGAGATGACCCAGCCGGAGTTGATCAAGCTCGGCTTGTGTTTTCCCATGGAACAGGATAATGAGAGGCATGTAACTATGAGGGTAATGCCGTTTTTAAACATCATTATCTGGCATCTGTATGCCTGGGGATGCATGGGTTAAATTGACAGTGTTTACTGGGCATTCGGTGTCTCTGCACCTGAGTTTAGTGGTGGCTTGTTTTCTGTGGACCCAGCTTGGGTTTAACTTTCTGGTTCTCTCTTGCCGTTTGGGCATCTGGGCTTTGTTCTTGGCATTTTGTCGACCGGGAGAATGAAGAGCGTGTCACTGTTAGGTTAGGTTGAGAGTATGCGGGCAGTGGGCAAATCAGCCCTCTTGTGCTTTTTGATCTCCTCACTTGAGATTCAATTTCACGCGACCCTGCCACTTTGATCTGGCCCACGCCTTCATTAACCAGGTCCAACACTTGCCTTTCTTGGATCTTGCCCCTCCTGACAAAGGTAATCGGGTTTGTGGGGGAGTGGCCAGGGTTAGTCGGGGTGTGCCTAGGGTTTGTGGGGGTGTGGCATGATCTCTGGGATGTGCCGAGGGTTTGTGGGGGTGTGTGCCCCCTTGGACTTTAGGATTAGGTTTGAGTGTTGGGCTGGTGGATGTATATGTGTGACTGGGATAGGTAAGGCTGCAGAGTTTTGAGTGGTGAGGTATGAGGTGCTATTGGGCTTAGGCTTGTGTGGTGAAGCTAGGTGAATCTGGCCCATGCCTTTCATTATCATGGTCCGACACCACTTGGTTCAATGGACCGGGTGTGCACTGGGACACATCATCAGTAATGCATCCTCGGATCATGGGGTGTTTCGGGTCTTTCATCATTAAACACCCTCCCCGAGATGACCCAGCCGGAGTTGATCAAGCTCGGCTTGTGTTTTCCCATGGAACAGGATAATGAGAGGCATGTAACTATGAGGGTAATGCCGTTTTTAAACATCATTACCTGGCATCTGTATGCCTGGGGATGCATGGGTTAAATTGACAGTGTTTACTGGGCATTCGGTGTCTCTGCACCTGAGTTTAGTGGTGGCTTGTTTTCTGTGGACCCAGCTTGGGTTTAACTTTCTGGTTCTCTCTTGCCGTTTGGGCATCTGGGCTTTGTTCTTGGCATTTTGTCGACCGGGAGAATGAAGAGCGTGTCACTGTTAGGTTAGGTTGAGAGTATGCGGGCAGTGGGCAAATCAGCCCTCTTGTGCTTTTTGATCTCCTCACTTGAGATTCAATTTCACGCGACCCTGCCACTTTGATCTGGCCCACGCCTTCATTAACCAGGTCCAACACTTGCCTTTCTTGGATCTTGCCCCTCCTGACAAAGGTAATCGGGTTTGTGGGGGAGTGGCCAGGGTTAGTCGGGGTGTGCCTAGGGTTTGTGGGGGTGTGGCATGATCTCTGGGATGTGCCGAGGGTTTGTGGGGGTGTGTGCCCCCTTGGACTTTAGGATTAGGTTTGAGTGTTGGGCTGGTGGATGTATATGTGTGACTGGGATAGGTAAGGCTGCAGAGTTTTGAGTGGTGAGGTATGAGGTGCTATTGGGCTTAGGCTTGTGTGGTGAAGCTAGGTGAATCTGGCCCATGCCTTTCATTACCATGGTCCGACACCACTTGGTTCAATGGACCGGGTGTGCACTGGGACACATCATCAGTAATGCATCCTCGGATCATGGGGTGTTTCGGGTCTTTCATCATTAAACACCCTCCCCGAGATGACCCAGCCGGAGTTGATCAAGCTCGGCTTGTGTTTTCCCATGGACCAGGATAATGAGAGACATGTAACTAAGAGGGTAATGTTGTTTTTAAACATCATTACCTGGCATCTGTATGCCTGGGATTGCATGGGTTAAATTGACAGTGTTTACTGGGCATTCGGTGTCTCTGCACCTGAGTTTAGTGGTGACTGGTTTTCTGTGGACCCAGCTTGGGTTTAACTTTCTGGTTCTCTCTTGCCGTTTGGGCATCTGGGCTTTGTTCTTGGCATTTTGTCGACCGGGAGAATGAAGAGCGTGTCACTGTTAGGTTAGGTTGAGAGTATGCGGGCAGTGGGCAAATCAGCCCTCTTGTGCTTTTTGATCTCCTCACTTGAGATTCAATTTCACGCGACCCTGCCACTTTGATCTGGCCCACGCCTTCATTCACCAGGTCCAACACTTGCTTTTCTTGGATCTTGCCCCTCCTGACAAAGGTAATCGTGTTTGTGGGGGAGTGGCCAGGGTTAGTCGGGGTGTGCCTAGGGTTTGTGGGGGTGTGGCATGATCTCTGGGATGTGCCGAGGGTTTGTGGGGGTGAGTGCCCCCTTGGACTTTAGGATTAGGTTTGAGTGTTGGGCTGGTGGATGTATATGTGTGACTGGGAGAGGTAAGGCTGCAGAGTTTTGAGTGGTGAGGTATGAGGTGCTATTGGGCTTAGGCTTGTGTGGTGAAGCTAGGTGAATCTGGCCCATGCCTTTCACTATCATGGTCCGACACCACTTGGTTCAATGGACCGGGTGTGCACTGGGACACATCATCAGTAATGCATCCTCGGATCATGGGGTGTTTCGGGTCTTTCATCATTAAACACCCTCCCCGAGATGACCCAGCCGGAGTTGATCAAGCTCGGCTTGTGTTTTCCCATGGACCAGGATAATGAGAGACATGTAACTAAGAGGGTAATGTTGTTTTTAAACATCATTACCTGGCATCTGTATGCCTGGGATTGCATGGGTTAAATTGACAGTGTTTACTGGGCATTCGGTGTCTCTGCACCTGAGTTTAGTGGTGACTGGTTTTCTGTGGACCCAGCTTGGGTTTAACTTTCTGGTTCTCTCTTGCCGTTTGGGCATCTGGGCTTTGTTCTTGGCATTTTGTCGACCGGGAGAATGAAGAGCGTGTCACTGTTAGGTTAGGTTGAGAGTATGCGGGCAGTGGGCAAATCAGCCCTCTTGTGCTTTTTGATCTCCTCACTTGAGATTCAATTTCACGCGACCCTGCCACTTTGATCTGGCCCACGCCTTCATTAACCAGGTCCAACACTTGCCTTTCTTGGATCTTGCCCCTCCTGACAAAGGTAATCGGGTTTGTGGGGGAGTGGCCAGGGTTAGTCGGGGTGTGCCTAGGGTTTGTGGGGGTGTGGCATCATCTCTGGGATGTGCCGAGGGTTTGTGGGGGTGTGTGCCCCCTTGGACTTTAGGATTAGGTTTGAGTGTTGGGCTGGTGGATGTATATGTGTGACTGGGATAGGTAAGGCTGCAGAGTTTGGAGTGGTGAGGTATGAGGTGCTGTGGCGCATAGGCTCATGTGGTCAAGCCAGGTGAATCTGGCCCATGCCTTTCATTATCGTGGTCCGACACCACTTGGTTCAATGGACCGGGTGTGCACTGGAACACATCATCAGTAATGCATCCTCGGATCATGGGGTGTTTCGGGTCTTTCATCATTAAACACCCTCCCCGAGATGACCCAGCCGGAGTTGATCAAGCTCGGCTTGTGTTTTCCCATGGACCAGGATAATGAGAGACATGTAACTAAGAGGGTAATGTTGTTTTTAAACATCATTACCTGGCATCTGTATGCCTGGGATTGCATGGGTTAAATTGACAGTGTTTACTGGGCATTCGGTGTCTCTGCACCTGAGTTTAGTGGTGACTGGTTTTCTGTGGACCCAGCTTGGGTTTAACTTTCTGGTTCTCTCTTGCCGTTTGGGCATCTGGGCTTTGTTCTTGGCATTTTGTCGACCGGGAGAATGAAGAGCGTGTCACTGTTAGGTTAGGTTGAGAGTATGCGGGCAGTGGGCAAATCAGCCCTCTTGTGCTTTTTGATCTCCTCACTTGAGATTCAATTTCACGCGACCCTGCCACTTTGATCTGGCCCACGCCTTCATTAACCAGGTCCAACACTTGCCTTTCTTGGATCTTGCCCCTCCTGACAAAGGTAATCGGGTTTGTGGGGGAGTGGCCAGGGTTAGTCGGGGTGTGCCTAGGGTTTGTGGGGGTGTGGCATCATCTCTGGGATGTGCCGAGGGTTTGTGGGGGTGTGTGCCCCCTTGGACTTTAGGATTAGGTTTGAGTGTTGGGCTGGTGGATGTATATGTGTGACTGGGATAGGTAAGGCTGCAGAGTTTGGAGTGGTGAGGTATGAGGTGCTGTGGCGCATAGGCTCATGTGGTCAAGCCAGGTGAATCTGGCCCATGCCTTTCATTATCGTGGTCCGACACCACTTGGTTCAATGGACCGGGTGTGCACTGGAACACATCATCAGTAATGCATCCTCGGATCATGGGGTGTTTCGGGTCTTTCATCATTAAACACCCTCCCCGAGATGACCCAGCCGGAGTTGATCAAGCTCGGCTTGTGTTTTCCCATGGACCAGGATAATGAGAGACATGTAACTAAGAGGGTAATGTTGTTTTTAAACATCATTACCTGGCATCTGTATGCCTGGGATTGCATGGGTTAAATTGACAGTGTTTACTGGGCATTCGGTGTCTCTGCACCTGAGTTTAGTGGTGACTGGTTTTCTGTGGACCCAGCTTGGGTTTAACTTTCTGGTTCTCTCTTGCCGTTTGGGCATCTGGGCTTTGTTCTTGGCATTTTGTCGACCGGGAGAATGAAGAGCGTGTCACTGTTAGGTTAGGTTGAGAGTATGCGGGCAGTGGGCAAATCAGCCCTCTTGTGCTTTTTGATCTCCTCACTTGAGATTCAATTTCACGCGACCCTGCCACTTTGATCTGGCCCACGCCTTCATTAACCAGGTCCAACACTTGCCTTTCTTGGATCTTGCCCCTCCTGACAAAGGTAATCGGGTTTGTGGGGGAGTGGCCAGGGTTAGTCGGGGTGTGCCTAGGGTTTGTGGGGGTGTGGCATCATCTCTGGGATGTGCCGAGGGTTTGTGGGGGTGTGTGCCCCCTTGGACTTTAGGATTAGGTTTGAGTGTTGGGCTGGTGGATGTATATGTGTGACTGGGATAGGTAAGGCTGCAGAGTTTGGAGTGGTGAGGTATGAGGTGCTGTGGCGCATAGGCTCATGTGGTCAAGCCAGGTGAATCTGGCCCATGCCTTTCATTATCGTGGTCCGACACCACTTGGTTCAATGGACCGGGTGTGCACTGGAACACATCATCAGTAATGCATCCTCGGATCATGGGGTGTTTCGGGTCTTTCATCATTAAACACCCTCCCCGAGATGACCCAGCCGGAGTTGATCAAGCTCGGCTTGTGTTTTCCCATGGACCAGGATAATGAGAGACATGTAACTAAGAGGGTAATGTTGTTTTTAAACATCATTACCTGGCATCTGTATGCCTGGGATTGCATGGGTTAAATTGACAGTGTTTACTGGGCATTCGGTGTCTCTGCACCTGAGTTTAGTGGTGACTGGTTTTCTGTGGACCCAGCTTGGGTTTAACTTTCTGGTTCTCTCTTGCCGTTTGGGCATCTGGGCTTTGTTCTTGGCATTTTGTCGACCGGGAGAATGAAGAGCGTGTCACTGTTAGGTTAGGTTGAGAGTATGCGGGCAGTGGGCAAATCAGCCCTCTTGTGCTTTTTGATCTCCTCACTTGAGATTCAATTTCACGCGACCCTGCCACTTTGATCTGGCCCACGCCTTCATTAACCAGGTCCAACACTTGCCTTTCTTGGATCTTGCCCCTCCTGACAAAGGTAATCGGGTTTGTGGGGGAGTGGCCAGGGTTAGTCGGGGTGTGCCTAGGGTTTGTGGGGGTGTGGCATCATCTCTGGGATGTGCCGAGGGTTTGTGGGGGTGTGTGCCCCCTTGGACTTTAGGATTAGGTTTGAGTGTTGGGCTGGTGGATGTATATGTGTGACTGGGATAGGTAAGGCTGCAGAGTTTGGAGTGGTGAGGTATGAGGTGCTGTGGCGCATAGGCTCATGTGGTCAAGCCAGGTGAATCTGGCCCATGCCTTTCATTATCGTGGTCCGACACCACTTGGTTCAATGGACCGGGTGTGCACTGGAACACATCATCAGTAATGCATCCTCGGATCATGGGGTGTTTCGGGTCTTTCATCATTAAACACCCTCCCCGAGATGACCCAGCCGGAGTTGATCAAGCTCGGCTTGTGTTTTCCCATGGACCAGGATAATGAGAGACATGTAACTAAGAGGGTAATGTTGTTTTTAAACATCATTACCTGGCATCTGTATGCCTGGGATTGCATGGGTTAAATTGACAGTGTTTACTGGGCATTCGGTGTCTCTGCACCTGAGTTTAGTGGTGACTGGTTTTCTGTGGACCCAGCTTGGGTTTAACTTTCTGGTTCTCTCTTGCCGTTTGGGCATCTGGGCTTTGTTCTTGGCATTTTGTCGACCGGGAGAATGAAGAGCGTGTCACTGTTAGGTTAGGTTGAGAGTATGCGGGCAGTGGGCAAATCAGCCCTCTTGTGCTTTTTGATCTCCTCACTTGAGATTCAATTTCACGCGACCCTGCCACTTTGATCTGGCCCACGCCTTCATTAACCAGGTCCAACACTTGCCTTTCTTGGATCTTGCCCCTCCTGACAAAGGTAATCGGGTTTGTGGGGGAGTGGCCAGGGTTAGTCGGGGTGTGCCTAGGGTTTGTGGGGGTGTGGCATCATCTCTGGGATGTGCCGAGGGTTTGTGGGGGTGTGTGCCCCCTTGGACTTTAGGATTAGGTTTGAGTGTTGGGCTGGTGGATGTATATGTGTGACTGGGATAGGTAAGGCTGCAGAGTTTGGAGTGGTGAGGTATGAGGTGCTGTGGCGCATAGGCTCATGTGGTCAAGCCAGGTGAATCTGGCCCATGCCTTTCATTATCGTGGTCCGACACCACTTGGTTCAATGGACCGGGTGTGCACTGGAACACATCATCAGTAATGCATCCTCGGATCATGGGGTGTTTCGGGTCTTTCATCATTAAACACCCTCCCCGAGATGACCCAGCCGGAGTTGATCAAGCTCGGCTTGTGTTTTCCCATGGACCAGGATAATGAGAGACATGTAACTAAGAGGGTAATGTTGTTTTTAAACATCATTACCTGGCATCTGTATGCCTGGGATTGCATGGGTTAAATTGACAGTGTTTACTGGGCATTCGGTGTCTCTGCACCTGAGTTTAGTGGTGACTGGTTTTCTGTGGACCCAGCTTGGGTTTAACTTTCTGGTTCTCTCTTGCCGTTTGGGCATCTGGGCTTTGTTCTTGGCATTTTGTCGACCGGGAGAATGAAGAGCGTGTCACTGTTAGGTTAGGTTGAGAGTATGCGGGCAGTGGGCAAATCAGCCCTCTTGTGCTTTTTGATCTCCTCACTTGAGATTCAATTTCACGCGACCCTGCCACTTTGATCTGGCCCACGCCTTCATTAACCAGGTCCAACACTTGCCTTTCTTGGATCTTGCCCCTCCTGACAAAGGTAATCGGGTTTGTGGGGGAGTGGCCAGGGTTAGTCGGGGTGTGCCTAGGGTTTGTGGGGGTGTGGCATCATCTCTGGGATGTGCCGAGGGTTTGTGGGGGTGTGTGCCCCCTTGGACTTTAGGATTAGGTTTGAGTGTTGGGCTGGTGGATGTATATGTGTGACTGGGATAGGTAAGGCTGCAGAGTTTGGAGTGGTGAGGTATGAGGTGCTGTGGCGCATAGGCTCATGTGGTCAAGCCAGGTGAATCTGGCCCATGCCTTTCATTATCGTGGTCCGACACCACTTGGTTCAATGGACCGGGTGTGCACTGGAACACATCATCAGTAATGCATCCTCGGATCATGGGGTGTTTCGGGTCTTTCATCATTAAACACCCTCCCCGAGATGACCCAGCCGGAGTTGATCAAGCTCGGCTTGTGTTTTCCCATGGACCAGGATAATGAGAGACATGTAACTAAGAGGGTAATGTTGTTTTTAAACATCATTACCTGGCATCTGTATGCCTGGGATTGCATGGGTTAAATTGACAGTGTTTACTGGGCATTCGGTGTCTCTGCACCTGAGTTTAGTGGTGACTGGTTTTCTGTGGACCCAGCTTGGGTTTAACTTTCTGGTTCTCTCTTGCCGTTTGGGCATCTGGGCTTTGTTCTTGGCATTTTGTCGACCGGGAGAATGAAGAGCGTGTCACTGTTAGGTTAGGTTGAGAGTATGCGGGCAGTGGGCAAATCAGCCCTCTTGTGCTTTTTGATCTCCTCACTTGAGATTCAATTTCACGCGACCCTGCCACTTTGATCTGGCCCACGCCTTCATTAACCAGGTCCAACACTTGCCTTTCTTGGATCTTGCCCCTCCTGACAAAGGTAATCGGGTTTGTGGGGGAGTGGCCAGGGTTAGTCGGGGTGTGCCTAGGGTTTGTGGGGGTGTGGCATCATCTCTGGGATGTGCCGAGGGTTTGTGGGGGTGTGTGCCCCCTTGGACTTTAGGATTAGGTTTGAGTGTTGGGCTGGTGGATGTATATGTGTGACTGGGATAGGTAAGGCTGCAGAGTTTGGAGTGGTGAGGTATGAGGTGCTGTGGCGCATAGGCTCATGTGGTCAAGCCAGGTGAATCTGGCCCATGCCTTTCATTATCGTGGTCCGACACCACTTGGTTCAATGGACCGGGTGTGCACTGGAACACATCATCAGTAATGCATCCTCGGATCATGGGGTGTTTCGGGTCTTTCATCATTAAACACCCTCCCCGAGATGACCCAGCCGGAGTTGATCAAGCTCGGCTTGTGTTTTCCCATGGACCAGGATAATGAGAGACATGTAACTAAGAGGGTAATGTTGTTTTTAAACATCATTACCTGGCATCTGTATGCCTGGGATTGCATGGGTTAAATTGACAGTGTTTACTGGGCATTCGGTGTCTCTGCACCTGAGTTTAGTGGTGACTGGTTTTCTGTGGACCCAGCTTGGGTTTAACTTTCTGGTTCTCTCTTGCCGTTTGGGCATCTGGGCTTTGTTCTTGGCATTTTGTCGACCGGGAGAATGAAGAGCGTGTCACTGTTAGGTTAGGTTGAGAGTATGCGGGCAGTGGGCAAATCAGCCCTCTTGTGCTTTTTGATCTCCTCACTTGAGATTCAATTTCACGCGACCCTGCCACTTTGATCTGGCCCACGCCTTCATTAACCAGGTCCAACACTTGCCTTTCTTGGATCTTGCCCCTCCTGACAAAGGTAATCGGGTTTGTGGGGGAGTGGCCAGGGTTAGTCGGGGTGTGCCTAGGGTTTGTGGGGGTGTGGCATCATCTCTGGGATGTGCCGAGGGTTTGTGGGGGTGTGTGCCCCCTTGGACTTTAGGATTAGGTTTGAGTGTTGGGCTGGTGGATGTATATGTGTGACTGGGATAGGTAAGGCTGCAGAGTTTGGAGTGGTGAGGTATGAGGTGCTGTGGCGCATAGGCTCATGTGGTCAAGCCAGGTGAATCTGGCCCATGCCTTTCATTATCGTGGTCCGACACCACTTGGTTCAATGGACCGGGTGTGCACTGGAACACATCATCAGGAATGCATCCTCGGATCATGGGGTGTTTCGGGTCTTTCATCATTAAACACCCTCCCCGAGATGACCCAGCCGGAGTTGATCAAGCTCGGCTTGTGTTTTCCCATGGACCAGGATAATGAGAGACATGTAACTAAGAGGGTAATGTTGTTTTTAAACATCATTACCTGGCATCTGTATGCCTGGGATTGCATGGGTTAAATTGACAGTGTTTACTGGGCATTCGGTGTCTCTGCACCTGAGTTTAGTGGTGACTGGTTTTCTGTGGACCCAGCTTGGGTTTAACTTTCTGGTTCTCTCTTGCCGTTTGGGCATCTGGGCTTTGTTCTTGGCATTTTGTCGACCGGGAGAATGAAGAGCGTGTCACTGTTAGGTTAGGTTGAGAGTATGCGGGCAGTGGGCAAATCAGCCCTCTTGTGCTTTTTGATCTCCTCACTTGAGATTCAATTTCACGCGACCCTGCCACTTTGATCTGGCCCACGCCTTCATTAACCAGGTTAGGTTGAGAGTATGCGGGCAGTGGGCAAATCAGCCCTCTTGTGCTTTTTGATCTCCTGACTTGAGATTCAATTTCACGCGACCCTGCCACTTTGATCTGGCCCACGCCTTCATTAACCAGGTCCAACACTTGCCTTTCTTGGATCTTGCCCCTCCTGACAAAGGTAATCGTGTTTGTGGGGGAGTGGCCAGGGTTAGTCGGGGTGTGCCTAGGGTTTGTGGGGGTGTGGCATGATCTCTGGGATGTGCCGAGGGTTTGTGGGGGTGAGTGCCCCCTTGGACTTTAGGATTAGGTTTGAGTGTTGGGCTGGTGGATGTATATGTGTGACTGGGAGAGGTAAGGCTGCAGAGTTTTGAGTGGTGAGGTATGAGGTGCTATTGGGCTTAGGCTTGTGTGGTGAAGCTAGGTGAATCTGGCCCATGCCTTTCACTATCATGGTCCGACACCACTTGGTTCAATGGACCGGGTGTGCACTGGGACACATCATCAGTAATGCATCCTCGGATCATGGGGTGTTTCGGGTCTTTCATCATTAAACACCCTCCCCGAGATGACCCAGCCGGAGTTGATCAAGCTCGGCTTGTGTTTTCCCATGGACCAGGATAATGAGAGACATGTAACTATGATGGTAATGTTGTTTTTAAACATCATTACCTGGCATCTGTATGCCTGGGATTGCATGGGTTAAATTGACAGTGTTTACTGGGCATTCGGTGTCTCTGCACCTGAGTTTAGTGGTGACTGGTTTTCTGTGGACCCAGCTTGGGTTTAACTTTCTGGTTCTCTCTCGCCGTTTGGGCATCTGGGCTTTATTCCTGGCATTTTGTCGACCGGGAGAATGAAGAGCGTGTCACTGTTAGGTTAGGTTGAGAGTATGCGGGCAGTGGGCAAATCAGCCCTCTTGTGCTTTTTGATCTCCTGACTTGAGATTCAATTTCACGCGACCCTGCCACTTTGATCTGGCCCACGCCTTCATTAACCAGGTCCAACACTTGCCTTTCTTGGATCTTGCCCCTCCTGACAAAGGTAATCGTGTTTGTGGGGGAGTGGCCAGGGTTAGTCGGGGTGTGCCTAGGGTTTGTGGGGGTGTGGCATGATCTCTGGGATGTGCCGAGGGTTTGTGGGGGTGAGTGCCCCCTTGGACTTTAGGATTAGGTTTGAGTGTTGGGCTGGTGGATGTATATGTGTGACTGGGAGAGGTAAGGCTGCAGAGTTTTGAGTGGTGAGGTATGAGGTGCTATTGGGCTTAGGCTTGTGTGGTGAAGCTAGGTGAATCTGGCCCATGCCTTTCACTATCATGGTCCGACACCACTTGGTTCAATGGACCGGGTGTGCACTGGGACACATCATCAGTAATGCATCCTCGGATCATGGGGTGTTTCGGGTCTTTCATCATTAAACACCCTCCCCGAGATGACCCAGCCGGAGTTGATCAAGCTCGGCTTGTGTTTTCCCATGGACCAGGATAATGAGAGACATGTAACTATGATGGTAATGTTGTTTTTAAACATCATTACCTGGCATCTGTATGCCTGGGATTGCATGGGTTAAATTGACAGTGTTTACTGGGCATTCGGTGTCTCTGCACCTGAGTTTAGTGGTGACTGGTTTTCTGTGGACCCAGCTTGGGTTTAACTTTCTGGTTCTCTCTCGCCGTTTGGGCATCTGGGCTTTATTCCTGGCATTTTGTCGACCGGGAGAATGAAGAGCGTGTCACTGTTAGGTTAGGTTGAGAGTATGCGGGCAGTGGGCAAATCAGCCCTCTTGTGCTTTTTGATCTCCTGACTTGAGATTCAATTTCACGCGACCCTGCCACTTTGATCTGGCCCACGCCTTCATTAACCAGGTCCAACACTTGCCTTTCTTGGATCTTGCCCCTCCTGACAAAGGTAATCGTGTTTGTGGGGGAGTGGCCAGGGTTAGTCGGGGTGTGCCTAGGGTTTGTGGGGGTGTGGCATGATCTCTGGGATGTGCCGAGGGTTTGTGGGGGTGAGTGCCCCCTTGGACTTTAGGATTAGGTTTGAGTGTTGGGCTGGTGGATGTATATGTGTGACTGGGAGAGGTAAGGCTGCAGAGTTTTGAGTGGTGAGGTATGAGGTGCTATTGGGCTTAGGCTTGTGTGGTGAAGCTAGGTGAATCTGGCCCATGCCTTTCACTATCATGGTCCGACACCACTTGGTTCAATGGACCGGGTGTGCACTGGGACACATCATCAGTAATGCATCCTCGGATCATGGGGTGTTTCGGGTCTTTCATCATTAAACACCCTCCCCGAGATGACCCAGCCGGAGTTGATCAAGCTCGGCTTGTGTTTTCCCATGGACCAGGATAATGAGAGACATGTAACTATGATGGTAATGTTGTTTTTAAACATCATTACCTGGCATCTGTATGCCTGGGATTGCATGGGTTAAATTGACAGTGTTTACTGGGCATTCGGTGTCTCTGCACCTGAGTTTAGTGGTGACTGGTTTTCTGTGGACCCAGCTTGGGTTTAACTTTCTGGTTCTCTCTCGCCGTTTGGGCATCTGGGCTTTATTCCTGGCATTTTGTCGACCGGGAGAATGAAGAGCGTGTCACTGTTAGGTTAGGTTGAGAGTATGCGGGCAGTGGGCAAATCAGCCCTCTTGTGCTTTTTGATCTCCTGACTTGAGATTCAATTTCACGCGACCCTGCCACTTTGATCTGGCCCACGCCTTCATTAACCAGGTCCAACACTTGCCTTTCTTGGATCTTGCCCCTCCTGACAAAGGTAATCGTGTTTGTGGGGGAGTGGCCAGGGTTAGTCGGGGTGTGCCTAGGGTTTGTGGGGGTGTGGCATGATCTCTGGGATGTGCCGAGGGTTTGTGGGGGTGAGTGCCCCCTTGGACTTTAGGATTAGGTTTGAGTGTTGGGCTGGTGGATGTATATGTGTGACTGGGAGAGGTAAGGCTGCAGAGTTTTGAGTGGTGAGGTATGAGGTGCTATTGGGCTTAGGCTTGTGTGGTGAAGCTAGGTGAATCTGGCCCATGCCTTTCACTATCATGGTCCGACACCACTTGGTTCAATGGACCGGGTGTGCACTGGGACACATCATCAGTAATGCATCCTCGGATCATGGGGTGTTTCGGGTCTTTCATCATTAAACACCCTCCCCGAGATGACCCAGCCGGAGTTGATCAAGCTCGGCTTGTGTTTTCCCATGGACCAGGATAATGAGAGACATGTAACTATGATGGTAATGTTGTTTTTAAACATCATTACCTGGCATCTGTATGCCTGGGATTGCATGGGTTAAATTGACAGTGTTTACTGGGCATTCGGTGTCTCTGCACCTGAGTTTAGTGGTGACTGGTTTTCTGTGGACCCAGCTTGGGTTTAACTTTCTGGTTCTCTCTCGCCGTTTGGGCATCTGGGCTTTATTCCTGGCATTTTGTCGACCGGGAGAATGAAGAGCGTGTCACTGTTAGGTTAGGTTGAGAGTATGCGGGCAGTGGGCAAATCAGCCCTCTTGTGCTTTTTGATCTCCTGACTTGAGATTCAATTTCACGCGACCCTGCCACTTTGATCTGGCCCACGCCTTCATTAACCAGGTCCAACACTTGCCTTTCTTGGATCTTGCCCCTCCTGACAAAGGTAATCGTGTTTGTGGGGGAGTGGCCAGGGTTAGTCGGGGTGTGCCTAGGGTTTGTGGGGGTGTGGCATGATCTCTGGGATGTGCCGAGGGTTTGTGGGGGTGAGTGCCCCCTTGGACTTTAGGATTAGGTTTGAGTGTTGGGCTGGTGGATGTATATGTGTGACTGGGAGAGGTAAGGCTGCAGAGTTTTGAGTGGTGAGGTATGAGGTGCTATTGGGCTTAGGCTTGTGTGGTGAAGCTAGGTGAATCTGGCCCATGCCTTTCACTATCATGGTCCGACACCACTTGGTTCAATGGACCGGGTGTGCACTGGGACACATCATCAGTAATGCATCCTCGGATCATGGGGTGTTTCGGGTCTTTCATCATTAAACACCCTCCCCGAGATGACCCAGCCGGAGTTGATCAAGCTCGGCTTGTGTTTTCCCATGGACCAGGATAATGAGAGACATGTAACTATGATGGTAATGTTGTTTTTAAACATCATTACCTGGCATCTGTATGCCTGGGATTGCATGGGTTAAATTGACAGTGTTTACTGGGCATTCGGTGTCTCTGCACCTGAGTTTAGTGGTGACTGGTTTTCTGTGGACCCAGCTTGGGTTTAACTTTCTGGTTCTCTCTCGCCGTTTGGGCATCTGGGCTTTATTCCTGGCATTTTGTCGACCGGGAGAATGAAGAGCGTGTCACTGTTAGGTTAGGTTGAGAGTATGCGGGCAGTGGGCAAATCAGCCCTCTTGTGCTTTTTGATCTCCTGACTTGAGATTCAATTTCACGCGACCCTGCCACTTTGATCTGGCCCACGCCTTCATTAACCAGGTCCAACACTTGCCTTTCTTGGATCTTGCCCCTCCTGACAAAGGTAATCGTGTTTGTGGGGGAGTGGCCAGGGTTAGTCGGGGTGTGCCTAGGGTTTGTGGGGGTGTGGCATGATCTCTGGGATGTGCCGAGGGTTTGTGGGGGTGAGTGCCCCCTTGGACTTTAGGATTAGGTTTGAGTGTTGGGCTGGTGGATGTATATGTGTGACTGGGAGAGGTAAGGCTGCAGAGTTTTGAGTGGTGAGGTATGAGGTGCTATTGGGCTTAGGCTTGTGTGGTGAAGCTAGGTGAATCTGGCCCATGCCTTTCACTATCATGGTCCGACACCACTTGGTTCAATGGACCGGGTGTGCACTGGGACACATCATCAGTAATGCATCCTCGGATCATGGGGTGTTTCGGGTCTTTCATCATTAAACACCCTCCCCGAGATGACCCAGCCGGAGTTGATCAAGCTCGGCTTGTGTTTTCCCATGGACCAGGATAATGAGAGACATGTAACTATGATGGTAATGTTGTTTTTAAACATCATTACCTGGCATCTGTATGCCTGGGATTGCATGGGTTAAATTGACAGTGTTTACTGGGCATTCGGTGTCTCTGCACCTGAGTTTAGTGGTGACTGGTTTTCTGTGGACCCAGCTTGGGTTTAACTTTCTGGTTCTCTCTCGCCGTTTGGGCATCTGGGCTTTATTCCTGGCATTTTGTCGACCGGGAGAATGAAGAGCGTGTCACTGTTAGGTTAGGTTGAGAGTATGCGGGCAGTGGGCAAATCAGCCCTCTTGTGCTTTTTGATCTCCTGACTTGAGATTCAATTTCACGCGACCCTGCCACTTTGATCTGGCCCACGCCTTCATTAACCAGGTCCAACACTTGCCTTTCTTGGATCTTGCCCCTCCTGACAAAGGTAATCGTGTTTGTGGGGGAGTGGCCAGGGTTAGTCGGGGTGTGCCTAGGGTTTGTGGGGGTGTGGCATGATCTCTGGGATGTGCCGAGGGTTTGTGGGGGTGAGTGCCCCCTTGGACTTTAGGATTAGGTTTGAGTGTTGGGCTGGTGGATGTATATGTGTGACTGGGAGAGGTAAGGCTGCAGAGTTTTGAGTGGTGAGGTATGAGGTGCTATTGGGCTTAGGCTTGTGTGGTGAAGCTAGGTGAATCTGGCCCATGCCTTTCACTATCATGGTCCGACACCACTTGGTTCAATGGACCGGGTGTGCACTGGGACACATCATCAGTAATGCATCCTCGGATCATGGGGTGTTTCGGGTCTTTCATCATTAAACACCCTCCCCGAGATGACCCAGCCGGAGTTGATCAAGCTCGGCTTGTGTTTTCCCATGGACCAGGATAATGAGAGACATGTAACTATGATGGTAATGTTGTTTTTAAACATCATTACCTGGCATCTGTATGCCTGGGATTGCATGGGTTAAATTGACAGTGTTTACTGGGCATTCGGTGTCTCTGCACCTGAGTTTAGTGGTGACTGGTTTTCTGTGGACCCAGCTTGGGTTTAACTTTCTGGTTCTCTCTCGCCGTTTGGGCATCTGGGCTTTATTCCTGGCATTTTGTCGACCGGGAGAATGAAGAGCGTGTCACTGTTAGGTTAGGTTGAGAGTATGCGGGCAGTGGGCAAATCAGCCCTCTTGTGCTTTTTGATCTCCTGACTTGAGATTCAATTTCACGCGACCCTGCCACTTTGATCTGGCCCACGCCTTCATTAACCAGGTCCAACACTTGCCTTTCTTGGATCTTGCCCCTCCTGACAAAGGTAATCGTGTTTGTGGGGGAGTGGCCAGGGTTAGTCGGGGTGTGCCTAGGGTTTGTGGGGGTGTGGCATGATCTCTGGGATGTGCCGAGGGTTTGTGGGGGTGAGTGCCCCCTTGGACTTTAGGATTAGGTTTGAGTGTTGGGCTGGTGGATGTATATGTGTGACTGGGAGAGGTAAGGCTGCAGAGTTTTGAGTGGTGAGGTATGAGGTGCTATTGGGCTTAGGCTTGTGTGGTGAAGCTAGGTGAATCTGGCCCATGCCTTTCACTATCATGGTCCGACACCACTTGGTTCAATGGACCGGGTGTGCACTGGGACACATCATCAGTAATGCATCCTCGGATCATGGGGTGTTTCGGGTCTTTCATCATTAAACACCCTCCCCGAGATGACCCAGCCGGAGTTGATCAAGCTCGGCTTGTGTTTTCCCATGGACCAGGATAATGAGAGACATGTAACTATGATGGTAATGTTGTTTTTAAACATCATTACCTGGCATCTGTGTGCCTGGGATTGCATGGGTTAAATTGACAGTGTTTACTGGGCATTCGGTGTCTCTGCACCTGAGTTTAGTGGTGACTTGTTTTCTGTGGACCCAGCTTGGGTTTAACTTTCTGGTTCTCTCTTGCCGTTTGGGCATCTGGGCTTTGTTCTTGGCATTTTGTCGACCGGGAGAATGAAGAGCGTGTCACTGTTAGGTTAGGTTGAGAGTATGCGGGCAGTGGGCAAATCAGCCCTCTTGTGCTTTTTGATCTCCTCACTTGAGATTCAATTTCACGCGACCCTGCCACTTTGATCTGGCCCACGCCTTCATTAACCAGGTCCAACACTTGCCTTTCTTGGATCTTGCCCCTCCTGACAAAGGTAATCGGGTTTGTGGGGGAGTGGCCAGGGTTAGTCGGGGTGTGCCTAGGGTTTGTGGGGGTGTGGCATGATCTCTGGGATGTGCCGAGGGTTTGTGGGGGTGTGTGCCCCCTTGGACTTTAGGATTAGGTTTGAGTGTTGGGCTGGTGGATGTATATGTGTGACTGGGAGAGGTAAGGCTGCAGAGTTTGGAGTGGTGAGGTATGAGGTGCTATGGGGCTTAGTGGTGAAGCCAGGTGAATCTGGCCCATGCCTTTCATTATCATGGTCCGACACCACTTGGTTCAATGGACCGGGTGTGTACTGGGACACATCATCAGTAATGCATCCTCGGATCATGGGGTGTTTCGGGTCTTTCATCATTAAACACCCTCCCCGAGATGACCCAGCCGGAGTTGATCAAGCTCGGCTTGTGTTTTCCCATGGACCAGGATAATGAGAGGTATGTAACTATGATGGTAATGTTGTTTTTAAACATCATTACCTGGCATCTGTGTGCCTGGGATTGCATGGGTTAAATTGACAGTGTTTACTGGGCATTCGGTGTCTCTGCACCTGAGTTTAGTGGTGACTTGTTTTCTGTGGACCCAGCTTGGGTTTAACTTTCTGGTTCTCTCTTGCCGTTTGGGCATCTGGGCTTTGTTCTTGGCATTTTGTCGACCGGGAGAATGAAGAGCGTGTCACTGTTAGGTTAGGTTGAGAGTATGCGGGCAGTGGGCAAATCAGCCCTCTTGTGCTTTTTGATCTCCTCACTTGAGATTCAATTTCACGCGACCCTGCCACTTTGATCTGGCCCACGCCTTCATTAACCAGGTCCAACACTTGCCTTTCTTGGATCTTGCCCCTCCTGACAAAGGTAATCGGGTTTGTGGGGGAGTGGCCAGGGTTAGTCGGGGTGTGCCTAGGGTTTGTGGGGGTGTGGCATGATCTCTGGGATGTGCCGAGGGTTTGTGGGGGTGTGTGCCCCCTTGGACTTTAGGATTAGGTTTGAGTGTTGGGCTGGTGGATGTATATGTGTGACTGGGAGAGGTAAGGCTGCAGAGTTTGGAGTGGTGAGGTATGAGGTGCTATGGGGCTTAGTGGTGAAGCCAGGTGAATCTGGCCCATGCCTTTCATTATCATGGTCCGACACCACTTGGTTCAATGGACCGGGTGTGTACTGGGACACATCATCAGTAATGCATCCTCGGATCATGGGGTGTTTCGGGTCTTTCATCATTAAACACCCTCCCCGAGATGACCCAGCCGGAGTTGATCAAGCTCGGCTTGTGTTTTCCCATGGACCAGGATAATGAGAGGTATGTAACTATGATGGTAATGTTGTTTTTAAACATCATTACCTGGCATCTGTGTGCCTGGGATTGCATGGGTTAAATTGACAGTGTTTACTGGGCATTCGGTGTCTCTGCACCTGAGTTTAGTGGTGACTTGTTTTCTGTGGACCCAGCTTGGGTTTAACTTTCTGGTTCTCTCTTGCCGTTTGGGCATCTGGGCTTTGTTCTTGGCATTTTGTCGACCGGGAGAATGAAGAGCGTGTCACTGTTAGGTTAGGTTGAGAGTATGCGGGCAGTGGGCAAATCAGCCCTCTTGTGCTTTTTGATCTCCTCACTTGAGATTCAATTTCACGCGACCCTGCCACTTTGATCTGGCCCACGCCTTCATTAACCAGGTCCAACACTTGCCTTTCTTGGATCTTGCCCCTCCTGACAAAGGTAATCGGGTTTGTGGGGGAGTGGCCAGGGTTAGTCGGGGTGTGCCTAGGGTTTGTGGGGGTGTGGCATGATCTCTGGGATGTGCCGAGGGTTTGTGGGGGTGTGTGCCCCCTTGGACTTTAGGATTAGGTTTGAGTGTTGGGCTGGTGGATGTATATGTGTGACTGGGAGAGGTAAGGCTGCAGAGTTTGGAGTGGTGAGGTATGAGGTGCTATGGGGCTTAGTGGTGAAGCCAGGTGAATCTGGCCCATGCCTTTCATTATCATGGTCCGACACCACTTGGTTCAATGGACCGGGTGTGTACTGGGACACATCATCAGTAATGCATCCTCGGATCATGGGGTGTTTCGGGTCTTTCATCATTAAACACCCTCCCCGAGATGACCCAGCCGGAGTTGATCAAGCTCGGCTTGTGTTTTCCCATGGACCAGGATAATGAGAGGTATGTAACTATGATGGTAATGTTGTTTTTAAACATCATTACCTGGCATCTGTGTGCCTGGGATTGCATGGGTTAAATTGACAGTGTTTACTGGGCATTCGGTGTCTCTGCACCTGAGTTTAGTGGTGACTTGTTTTCTGTGGACCCAGCTTGGGTTTAACTTTCTGGTTCTCTCTTGCCGTTTGGGCATCTGGGCTTTGTTCTTGGCATTTTGTCGACCGGGAGAATGAAGAGCGTGTCACTGTTAGGTTAGGTTGAGAGTATGCGGGCAGTGGGCAAATCAGCCCTCTTGTGCTTTTTGATCTCCTCACTTGAGATTCAATTTCACGCGACCCTGCCACTTTGATCTGGCCCACGCCTTCATTAACCAGGTCCAACACTTGCCTTTCTTGGATCTTGCCCCTCCTGACAAAGGTAATCGGGTTTGTGGGGGAGTGGCCAGGGTTAGTCGGGGTGTGCCTAGGGTTTGTGGGGGTGTGGCATGATCTCTGGGATGTGCCGAGGGTTTGTGGGGGTGTGTGCCCCCTTGGACTTTAGGATTAGGTTTGAGTGTTGGGCTGGTGGATGTATATGTGTGACTGGGAGAGGTAAGGCTGCAGAGTTTGGAGTGGTGAGGTATGAGGTGCTATGGGGCTTAGTGGTGAAGCCAGGTGAATCTGGCCCATGCCTTTCATTATCATGGTCCGACACCACTTGGTTCAATGGACCGGGTGTGTACTGGGACACATCATCAGTAATGCATCCTCGGATCATGGGGTGTTTCGGGTCTTTCATCATTAAACACCCTCCCCGAGATGACCCAGCCGGAGTTGATCAAGCTCGGCTTGTGTTTTCCCATGGACCAGGATAATGAGAGGTATGTAACTATGATGGTAATGTTGTTTTTAAACATCATTACCTGGCATCTGTGTGCCTGGGATTGCATGGGTTAAATTGACAGTGTTTACTGGGCATTCGGTGTCTCTGCACCTGAGTTTAGTGGTGACTTGTTTTCTGTGGACCCAGCTTGGGTTTAACTTTCTGGTTCTCTCTTGCCGTTTGGGCATCTGGGCTTTGTTCTTGGCATTTTGTCGACCGGGAGAATGAAGAGCGTGTCACTGTTAGGTTAGGTTGAGAGTATGCGGGCAGTGGGCAAATCAGCCCTCTTGTGCTTTTTGATCTCCTCACTTGAGATTCAATTTCACGCGACCCTGCCACTTTGATCTGGCCCACGCCTTCATTAACCAGGTCCAACACTTGCCTTTCTTGGATCTTGCCCCTCCTGACAAAGGTAATCGGGTTTGTGGGGGAGTGGCCAGGGTTAGTCGGGGTGTGCCTAGGGTTTGTGGGGGTGTGGCATGATCTCTGGGATGTGCCGAGGGTTTGTGGGGGTGTGTGCCCCCTTGGACTTTAGGATTAGGTTTGAGTGTTGGGCTGGTGGATGTATATGTGTGACTGGGAGAGGTAAGGCTGCAGAGTTTCGAGTGGTGAGGTATGAGGTGCTATGGGACTTAGGCTCGTGTGGTGAAGCCAGGTGAATCTGGCCCATGCCTTTCATTATCGTGGTCCGACACCACTTGGTTCAATGGACCGGGTGTGCACTGGGACACATCATCAGTAATGCATCCTCGGATCATGGGGTGTTTCGGGTCTTTCATCATTAAACACCCTCCCCGAGATGACCCAGCCGGAGTTGATCAAGCTCGGCTTGTGTTTTCCCATGGACCAGGATAATGAGAGGCATGTAACTATGAGGGTAATGACGTTTTTAAACATCATTACCTGGCATCTGTATGCCTGGGGATGCATGGGTTAAATTGACAGTGTTTACTGGGCATTCGGTGTCTCTGCACCTGAGTTTAGTGGTGGCTTGTTTTCTGTGGACCCAGCTTGGGTTTAACTTTCTGGTTCTCTCTCGCCGTTTGGGCATCTGGGCTTTGTTCTTGGCATTTTGTCGACCGGGAGAATGAAGAGCGTGTCACTGTTAGGTTAGGTTGAGAGTATGCGGGCAGTGGGCAAATCAGCCCTCTTGTGCTTTTTGATCTCCTCACTTGAGATTCAATTTCACGCGACCCTGCCACTTTGATCTGGCCCACGCCTTCATTAACCAGGTCCAACACTTGCCTTTCTTGGATCTTGCCCCTCCTGACAAAGGTAATCGGGTTTGTGGGGGAGTGGCCAGGGTTAGTCGGGGTGTGCCTAGGGTTTGTGGGGGTGTGGCATGATCTCTGGGATGTGCCGAGGGTTTGTGGGGGTGTGTGCCCCCTTGGACTTTAGGATTAGGTTTGAGTGTTGGGCTGGTGGATGTATATGTGTGACTGGGAGAGGTAAGGCTGCAGAGTTTCGAGTGGTGAGGTATGAGGTGCTATGGGACTTAGGCTCGTGTGGTGAAGCCAGGTGAATCTGGCCCATGCCTTTCATTATCGTGGTCCGACACCACTTGGTTCAATGGACCGGGTGTGCACTGGGACACATCATCAGTAATGCATCCTCGGATCATGGGGTGTTTCGGGTCTTTCATCATTAAACACCCTCCCCGAGATGACCCAGCCGGAGTTGATCAAGCTCGGCTTGTGTTTTCCCATGGACCAGGATAATGAGAGGCATGTAACTATGAGGGTAATGACGTTTTTAAACATCATTACCTGGCATCTGTATGCCTGGGGATGCATGGGTTAAATTGACAGTGTTTACTGGGCATTCGGTGTCTCTGCACCTGAGTTTAGTGGTGGCTTGTTTTCTGTGGACCCAGCTTGGGTTTAACTTTCTGGTTCTCTCTCGCCGTTTGGGCATCTGGGCTTTGTTCTTGGCATTTTGTCGACCGGGAGAATGAAGAGCGTGTCACTGTTAGGTTAGGTTGAGAGTATGCGGGCAGTGGGCAAATCAGCCCTCTTGTGCTTTTTGATCTCCTCACTTGAGATTCAATTTCACGCGACCCTGCCACTTTGATCTGGCCCACGCCTTCATTAACCAGGTCCAACACTTGCCTTTCTTGGATCTTGCCCCTCCTGACAAAGGTAATCGGGTTTGTGGGGGAGTGGCCAGGGTTAGTCGGGGTGTGCCTAGGGTTTGTGGGGGTGTGGCATGATCTCTGGGATGTGCCGAGGGTTTGTGGGGGTGTGTGCCCCCTTGGACTTTAGGATTAGGTTTGAGTGTTGGGCTGGTGGATGTATATGTGTGACTGGGAGAGGTAAGGCTGCAGAGTTTCGAGTGGTGAGGTATGAGGTGCTATGGGACTTAGGCTCGTGTGGTGAAGCCAGGTGAATCTGGCCCATGCCTTTCATTATCGTGGTCCGACACCACTTGGTTCAATGGACCGGGTGTGCACTGGGACACATCATCAGTAATGCATCCTCGGATCATGGGGTGTTTCGGGTCTTTCATCATTAAACACCCTCCCCGAGATGACCCAGCCGGAGTTGATCAAGCTCGGCTTGTGTTTTCCCATGGACCAGGATAATGAGAGGCATGTAACTATGAGGGTAATGACGTTTTTAAACATCATTACCTGGCATCTGTATGCCTGGGGATGCATGGGTTAAATTGACAGTGTTTACTGGGCATTCGGTGTCTCTGCACCTGAGTTTAGTGGTGGCTTGTTTTCTGTGGACCCAGCTTGGGTTTAACTTTCTGGTTCTCTCTCGCCGTTTGGGCATCTGGGCTTTGTTCTTGGCATTTTGTCGACCGGGAGAATGAAGAGCGTGTCACTGTTAGGTTAGGTTGAGAGTATGCGGGCAGTGGGCAAATCAGCCCTCTTGTGCTTTTTGATCTCCTCACTTGAGATTCAATTTCACGCGACCCTGCCACTTTGATCTGGCCCACGCCTTCATTAACCAGGTCCAACACTTGCCTTTCTTGGATCTTGCCCCTCCTGACAAAGGTAATCGGGTTTGTGGGGGAGTGGCCAGGGTTAGTCGGGGTGTGCCTAGGGTTTGTGGGGGTGTGGCATGATCTCTGGGATGTGCCGAGGGTTTGTGGGGGTGTGTGCCCCCTTGGACTTTAGGATTAGGTTTGAGTGTTGGGCTGGTGGATGTATATGTGTGACTGGGAGAGGTAAGGCTGCAGAGTTTCGAGTGGTGAGGTATGAGGTGCTATGGGACTTAGGCTCGTGTGGTGAAGCCAGGTGAATCTGGCCCATGCCTTTCATTATCGTGGTCCGACACCACTTGGTTCAATGGACCGGGTGTGCACTGGGACACATCATCAGTAATGCATCCTCGGATCATGGGGTGTTTCGGGTCTTTCATCATTAAACACCCTCCCCGAGATGACCCAGCCGGAGTTGATCAAGCTCGGCTTGTGTTTTCCCATGGACCAGGATAATGAGAGGCATGTAACTATGAGGGTAATGACGTTTTTAAACATCATTACCTGGCATCTGTATGCCTGGGGATGCATGGGTTAAATTGACAGTGTTTACTGGGCATTCGGTGTCTCTGCACCTGAGTTTAGTGGTGGCTTGTTTTCTGTGGACCCAGCTTGGGTTTAACTTTCTGGTTCTCTCTCGCCGTTTGGGCATCTGGGCTTTGTTCTTGGCATTTTGTCGACCGGGAGAATGAAGAGCGTGTCACTGTTAGGTTAGGTTGAGAGTATGCGGGCAGTGGGCAAATCAGCCCTCTTGTGCTTTTTGATCTCCTCACTTGAGATTCAATTTCACGCGACCCTGCCACTTTGATCTGGCCCACGCCTTCATTAACCAGGTCCAACACTTGCCTTTCTTGGATCTTGCCCCTCCTGACAAAGGTAATCGGGTTTGTGGGGGAGTGGCCAGGGTTAGTCGGGGTGTGCCTAGGGTTTGTGGGGGTGTGGCATGATCTCTGGGATGTGCCGAGGGTTTGTGGGGGTGTGTGCCCCCTTGGACTTTAGGATTAGGTTTGAGTGTTGGGCTGGTGGATGTATATGTGTGACTGGGAGAGGTAAGGCTGCAGAGTTTCGAGTGGTGAGGTATGAGGTGCTATGGGACTTAGGCTCGTGTGGTGAAGCCAGGTGAATCTGGCCCATGCCTTTCATTATCGTGGTCCGACACCACTTGGTTCAATGGACCGGGTGTGCACTGGGACACATCATCAGTAATGCATCCTCGGATCATGGGGTGTTTCGGGTCTTTCATCATTAAACACCCTCCCCGAGATGACCCAGCCGGAGTTGATCAAGCTCGGCTTGTGTTTTCCCATGGACCAGGATAATGAGAGGCATGTAACTATGAGGGTAATGACGTTTTTAAACATCATTACCTGGCATCTGTATGCCTGGGGATGCATGGGTTAAATTGACAGTGTTTACTGGGCATTCGGTGTCTCTGCACCTGAGTTTAGTGGTGGCTTGTTTTCTGTGGACCCAGCTTGGGTTTAACTTTCTGGTTCTCTCTCGCCGTTTGGGCATCTGGGCTTTGTTCTTGGCATTTTGTCGACCGGGAGAATGAAGAGCGTGTCACTGTTAGGTTAGGTTGAGAGTATGCGGGCAGTGGGCAAATCAGCCCTCTTGTGCTTTTTGATCTCCTCACTTGAGATTCAATTTCACGCGACCCTGCCACTTTGATCTGGCCCACGCCTTCATTAACCAGGTCCAACACTTGCCTTTCTTGGATCTTGCCCCTCCTGACAAAGGTAATCGGGTTTGTGGGGGAGTGGCCAGGGTTAGTCGGGGTGTGCCTAGGGTTTGTGGGGGTGTGGCATGATCTCTGGGATGTGCCGAGGGTTTGTGGGGGTGTGTGCCCCCTTGGACTTTAGGATTAGGTTTGAGTGTTGGGCTGGTGGATGTATATGTGTGACTGGGAGAGGTAAGGCTGCAGAGTTTCGAGTGGTGAGGTATGAGGTGCTATGGGACTTAGGCTCGTGTGGTGAAGCCAGGTGAATCTGGCCCATGCCTTTCATTATCGTGGTCCGACACCACTTGGTTCAATGGACCGGGTGTGCACTGGGACACATCATCAGTAATGCATCCTCGGATCATGGGGTGTTTCGGGTCTTTCATCATTAAACACCCTCCCCGAGATGACCCAGCCGGAGTTGATCAAGCTCGGCTTGTGTTTTCCCATGGACCAGGATAATGAGAGGCATGTAACTATGAGGGTAATGACGTTTTTAAACATCATTACCTGGCATCTGTATGCCTGGGGATGCATGGGTTAAATTGACAGTGTTTACTGGGCATTCGGTGTCTCTGCACCTGAGTTTAGTGGTGGCTTGTTTTCTGTGGACCCAGCTTGGGTTTAACTTTCTGGTTCTCTCTCGCCGTTTGGGCATCTGGGCTTTGTTCTTGGCATTTTGTCGACCGGGAGAATGAAGAGCGTGTCACTGTTAGGTTAGGTTGAGAGTATGCGGGCAGTGGGCAAATCAGCCCTCTTGTGCTTTTTGATCTCCTCACTTGAGATTCAATTTCACGCGACCCTGCCACTTTGATCTGGCCCACGCCTTCATTAACCAGGTCCAACACTTGCCTTTCTTGGATCTTGCCCCTCCTGACAAAGGTAATCGGGTTTGTGGGGGAGTGGCCAGGGTTAGTCGGGGTGTGCCTAGGGTTTGTGGGGGTGTGGCATGATCTCTGGGATGTGCCGAGGGTTTGTGGGGGTGTGTGCCCCCTTGGACTTTAGGATTAGGTTTGAGTGTTGGGCTGGTGGATGTATATGTGTGACTGGGAGAGGTAAGGCTGCAGAGTTTCGAGTGGTGAGGTATGAGGTGCTATGGGACTTAGGCTCGTGTGGTGAAGCCAGGTGAATCTGGCCCATGCCTTTCATTATCGTGGTCCGACACCACTTGGTTCAATGGACCGGGTGTGCACTGGGACACATCATCAGTAATGCATCCTCGGATCATGGGGTGTTTCGGGTCTTTCATCATTAAACACCCTCCCCGAGATGACCCAGCCGGAGTTGATCAAGCTCGGCTTGTGTTTTCCCATGGACCAGGATAATGAGAGGCATGTAACTATGAGGGTAATGACGTTTTTAAACATCATTACCTGGCATCTGTATGCCTGGGGATGCATGGGTTAAATTGACAGTGTTTACTGGGCATTCGGTGTCTCTGCACCTGAGTTTAGTGGTGGCTTGTTTTCTGTGGACCCAGCTTGGGTTTAACTTTCTGGTTCTCTCTCGCCGTTTGGGCATCTGGGCTTTGTTCTTGGCATTTTGTCGACCGGGAGAATGAAGAGCGTGTCACTGTTAGGTTAGGTTGAGAGTATGCGGGCAGTGGGCAAATCAGCCCTCTTGTGCTTTTTGATCTCCTCACTTGAGATTCAATTTCACGCGACCCTGCCACTTTGATCTGGCCCACGCCTTCATTAACCAGGTCCAACACTTGCCTTTCTTGGATCTTGCCCCTCCTGACAAAGGTAATCGGGTTTGTGGGGGAGTGGCCAGGGTTAGTCGGGGTGTGCCTAGGGTTTGTGGGGGTGTGGCATGATCTCTGGGATGTGCCGAGGGTTTGTGGGGGTGTGTGCCCCCTTGGACTTTAGGATTAGGTTTGAGTGTTGGGCTGGTGGATGTATATGTGTGACTGGGAGAGGTAAGGCTGCAGAGTTTCGAGTGGTGAGGTATGAGGTGCTATGGGACTTAGGCTCGTGTGGTGAAGCCAGGTGAATCTGGCCCATGCCTTTCATTATCGTGGTCCGACACCACTTGGTTCAATGGACCGGGTGTGCACTGGGACACATCATCAGTAATGCATCCTCGGATCATGGGGTGTTTCGGGTCTTTCATCATTAAACACCCTCCCCGAGATGACCCAGCCGGAGTTGATCAAGCTCGGCTTGTGTTTTCCCATGGACCAGGATAATGAGAGGCATGTAACTATGAGGGTAATGACGTTTTTAAACATCATTACCTGGCATCTGTATGCCTGGGGATGCATGGGTTAAATTGACAGTGTTTACTGGGCATTCGGTGTCTCTGCACCTGAGTTTAGTGGTGGCTTGTTTTCTGTGGACCCAGCTTGGGTTTAACTTTCTGGTTCTCTCTCGCCGTTTGGGCATCTGGGCTTTGTTCTTGGCATTTTGTCGACCGGGAGAATGAAGAGCGTGTCACTGTTAGGTTAGGTTGAGAGTATGCGGGCAGTGGGCAAATCAGCCCTCTTGTGCTTTTTGATCTCCTCACTTGAGATTCAATTTCACGCGACCCTGCCACTTTGATCTGGCCCACGCCTTCATTAACCAGGTCCAACACTTGCCTTTCTTGGATCTTGCCCCTCCTGACAAAGGTAATCGGGTTTGTGGGGGAGTGGCCAGGGTTAGTCGGGGTGTGCCTAGGGTTTGTGGGGGTGTGGCATGATCTCTGGGATGTGCCGAGGGTTTGTGGGGGTGTGTGCCCCCTTGGACTTTAGGATTAGGTTTGAGTGTTGGGCTGGTGGATGTATATGTGTGACTGGGAGAGGTAAGGCTGCAGAGTTTCGAGTGGTGAGGTATGAGGTGCTATGGGACTTAGGCTCGTGTGGTGAAGCCAGGTGAATCTGGCCCATGCCTTTCATTATCGTGGTCCGACACCACTTGGTTCAATGGACCGGGTGTGCACTGGGACACATCATCAGTAATGCATCCTCGGATCATGGGGTGTTTCGGGTCTTTCATCATTAAACACCCTCCCCGAGATGACCCAGCCGGAGTTGATCAAGCTCGGCTTGTGTTTTCCCATGGACCAGGATAATGAGAGGCATGTAACTATGAGGGTAATGACGTTTTTAAACATCATTACCTGGCATCTGTATGCCTGGGGATGCATGGGTTAAATTGACAGTGTTTACTGGGCATTCGGTGTCTCTGCACCTGAGTTTAGTGGTGGCTTGTTTTCTGTGGACCCAGCTTGGGTTTAACTTTCTGGTTCTCTCTCGCCGTTTGGGCATCTGGGCTTTGTTCTTGGCATTTTGTCGACCGGGAGAATGAAGAGCGTGTCACTGTTAGGTTAGGTTGAGAGTATGCGGGCAGTGGGCAAATCAGCCCTCTTGTGCTTTTTGATCTCCTCACTTGAGATTCAATTTCACGCGACCCTGCCACTTTGATCTGGCCCACGCCTTCATTAACCAGGTCCAACACTTGCCTTTCTTGGATCTTGCCCCTCCTGACAAAGGTAATCGGGTTTGTGGGGGAGTGGCCAGGGTTAGTCGGGGTGTGCCTAGGGTTTGTGGGGGTGTGGCATGATCTCTGGGATGTGCCGAGGGTTTGTGGGGGTGTGTGCCCCCTTGGACTTTAGGATTAGGTTTGAGTGTTGGGCTGGTGGATGTATATGTGTGACTGGGAGAGGTAAGGCTGCAGAGTTTTGAGTGGTGAGGTATGAGGTGCTATTGGGCTTAGGCTTGTGTGGTGAAGCTAGGTGAATCTGGCCCATGCCTTTCATTATCATGGTCCGACACCACTTGGTTCAATGGACCGGGTGTGCACTGGGACACATCATCAGTAATGCATCCTCGGATCATGGGGTGTTTCGGGTCTTTCATCATTAAACACCCTCCCCGAGATGACCCAGCCGGAGTTGATCAAGCTCGGCTTGTGTTTTCCCATGGACCAGGATAATGAGAGGCATGTAACTATGAGGGTAATGACGTTTTTAAACATCATTACCTGGCATCTGTATGCCTGGGGATGCATGGGTTAAATTGACAGTGTTTACTGGGCATTCGGTGTCTCTGCACCTGAGTTTAGTGGTGGCTTGTTTTCTGTGGACCCAGCTTGGGTTTAACTTTCTGGTTCTCTCTTGCCGTTTGGGCATCTGGGCTTTGTTCTTGGCATTTTGTCGACCGGGAGAATGAAGAGCGTGTCACTGTTAGGTTAGGTTGAGAGTATGCGGGCAGTGGGCAAATCAGCCCTCTTGTGCTTTTTGATCTCCTCACTTGAGATTCAATTTCACGCGACCCTGCCACTTTGATCTGGCCCACGCCTTCATTAACCAGGTCCAACACTTGCCTTTCTTGGATCTTGCCCCTCCTGACAAAGGTAATCGGGTTTGTGGGGGAGTGGCCAGGGTTAGTCGGGGTGTGCCTAGGGTTTGTGGGGGTGTGGCATGATCTCTGGGATGTGCCGAGGGTTTGTGGGGGTGTGTGCCCCCTTGGACTTTAGGATTAGGTTTGAGTGTTGGGCTGGTGGATGTATATGTGTGACTGGGATAGGTAAGGCTGCAGAGTTTTGAGTGGTGAGGTATGAGGTGCTATTGGGCTTAGGCTTGTGTGGTGAAGCTAGGTGAATCTGGCCCATGCCTTTCATTATCATGGTCCGACACCACTTGGTTCAATGGACCGGGTGTGCACTGGGACACATCATCAGTAATGCATCCTCGGATCATGGGGTGTTTCGGGTCTTTCATCATTAAACACCCTCCCCGAGATGACCCAGCCGGAGTTGATCAAGCTCGGCTTGTGTTTTCCCATGGACCAGGATAATGAGAGGCATGTAACTATGAGGGTAATGACGTTTTTAAACATCATTACCTGGCATCTGTATGCCTGGGGATGCATGGGTTAAATTGACAGTGTTTACTGGGCATTCGGTGTCTCTGCACCTGAGTTTAGTGGTGGCTTGTTTTCTGTGGACCCAGCTTGGGTTTAACTTTCTGGTTCTCTCTTGCCGTTTGGGCATCTGGGCTTTGTTCTTGGCATTTTGTCGACCGGGAGAATGAAGAGCGTGTCACTGTTAGGTTAGGTTGAGAGTATGCGGGCAGTGGGCAAATCAGCCCTCTTGTGCTTTTTGATCTCCTCACTTGAGATTCAATTTCACGCGACCCTGCCACTTTGATCTGGCCCACGCCTTCATTAACCAGGTCCAACACTTGCCTTTCTTGGATCTTGCCCCTCCTGACAAAGGTAATCGGGTTTGTGGGGGAGTGGCCAGGGTTAGTCGGGGTGTGCCTAGGGTTTGTGGGGGTGTGGCATGATCTCTGGGATGTGCCGAGGGTTTGTGGGGGTGTGTGCCCCCTTGGACTTTAGGATTAGGTTTGAGTGTTGGGCTGGTGGATGTATATGTGTGACTGGGATAGGTAAGGCTGCAGAGTTTTGAGTGGTGAGGTATGAGGTGCTATTGGGCTTAGGCTTGTGTGGTGAAGCTAGGTGAATCTGGCCCATGCCTTTCATTATCATGGTCCGACACCACTTGGTTCAATGGACCGGGTGTGCACTGGGACACATCATCAGTAATGCATCCTCGGATCATGGGGTGTTTCGGGTCTTTCATCATTAAACACCCTCCCCGAGATGACCCAGCCGGAGTTGATCAAGCTCGGCTTGTGTTTTCCCATGGACCAGGATAATGAGAGGCATGTAACTATGAGGGTAATGACGTTTTTAAACATCATTACCTGGCATCTGTATGCCTGGGGATGCATGGGTTAAATTGACAGTGTTTACTGGGCATTCGGTGTCTCTGCACCTGAGTTTAGTGGTGGCTTGTTTTCTGTGGACCCAGCTTGGGTTTAACTTTCTGGTTCTCTCTTGCCGTTTGGGCATCTGGGCTTTGTTCTTGGCATTTTGTCGACCGGGAGAATGAAGAGCGTGTCACTGTTAGGTTAGGTTGAGAGTATGCGGGCAGTGGGCAAATCAGCCCTCTTGTGCTTTTTGATCTCCTCACTTGAGATTCAATTTCACGCGACCCTGCCACTTTGATCTGGCCCACGCCTTCATTAACCAGGTCCAACACTTGCCTTTCTTGGATCTTGCCCCTCCTGACAAAGGTAATCGGGTTTGTGGGGGAGTGGCCAGGGTTAGTCGGGGTGTGCCTAGGGTTTGTGGGGGTGTGGCATGATCTCTGGGATGTGCCGAGGGTTTGTGGGGGTGTGTGCCCCCTTGGACTTTAGGATTAGGTTTGAGTGTTGGGCTGGTGGATGTATATGTGTGACTGGGATAGGTAAGGCTGCAGAGTTTTGAGTGGTGAGGTATGAGGTGCTATTGGGCTTAGGCTTGTGTGGTGAAGCTAGGTGAATCTGGCCCATGCCTTTCATTATCATGGTCCGACACCACTTGGTTCAATGGACCGGGTGTGCACTGGGACACATCATCAGTAATGCATCCTCGGATCATGGGGTGTTTCGGGTCTTTCATCATTAAACACCCTCCCCGAGATGACCCAGCCGGAGTTGATCAAGCTCGGCTTGTGTTTTCCCATGGACCAGGATAATGAGAGGCATGTAACTATGAGGGTAATGACGTTTTTAAACATCATTACCTGGCATCTGTATGCCTGGGGATGCATGGGTTAAATTGACAGTGTTTACTGGGCATTCGGTGTCTCTGCACCTGAGTTTAGCGGTGGCTTGTTTTCTGTGGACCCAG
The DNA here is from genome assembly GCF_030028105.1 of Mobula birostris. NCBI lineage: Eukaryota > Metazoa > Chordata > Chondrichthyes > Myliobatiformes > Myliobatidae > Mobula > Mobula birostris. The sequence continues at coordinate 117,570 of NW_027278488.1, forward strand.
CTTGGGTTTAACTTTCTGGTTCTCTCTTGCCGTTTGGGCATCTGGGCTTTGTTCTTGGCATTTTGTCGACCGGGAGAATGAAGAGCGTGTCACTGTTAGGTTAGGTTGAGAGTATGCGGGCAGTGGGCAAATCAGCCCTCTTGTGCTTTTTGATCTCCTCACTTGAGATTCAATTTCACGCGACCCTGCCACTTTGATCTGGCCCACGCCTTCATTAACCAGGTCCAACACTTGCCTTTCTTGGATCTTGCCCCTCCTGACAAAGGTAATCGGGTTTGTGGGGGAGTGGCCAGGGTTAGTCGGGGTGTGCCTAGGGTTTGTGGGGGTGTGGCATGATCTCTGGGATGTGCCGAGGGTTTGTGGGGGTGTGTGCCCCCTTGGACTTTAGGATTAGGTTTGAGTGTTGGGCTGGTGGATGTATATGTGTGACTGGGAGAGGTAAGGCTGCAGAGTTTTGAGTGGTGAGGTATGAGGTGCTATGGGACTTAGGCTCGAGTGGTGAAGCCAGGTGAATCTGGCCCATGCCTTTCATTATCGTGGTCCGACACCACTTGGTTCAATGGACCGGGTGTGCACTGGGACACATCATCAGTAATGCATCCTCGGATCATGGGGTGTTTCGGGTCTTTCATCATTAAACACCCTCCCCGAGATGACCCAGCCGGAGTTGATCAAGCTCGGCTTGTGTTTTCCCATGGACCAGGATAATGAGAGACATGTAACTATGATGGTAATGTTGTTTTTAAACATCATTACCTGGCATCTGTATGCCTGGGATTGCATGGGTTAAATTGACAGTGTTTACTGGGCATTCGGTGTCTCTGCACCTGAGTTTAGTGGTGACTGGTTTTCTGTGGACCCAGCTTGGGTTTAACTTTCTGGTTCTCTCTCGCCTTTTGGGCATCTGGGCTTTTTTGTTGGCATTTTGTCGACCGGGAGAATGAAGAGCGTGTCACTGTTAGGTTAGGTTGAGAGTATGCGGGCAGTGGGCAAATCAGCCCTCTTGTGCTTTTTGATCTCCTCACTTGAGATTCAATTTCACGCGACCCTGCCACTTTGATCTGGCCCACGCCTTCATTAACCAGGTCCAACACTTGCCTTTCTTGGATCTTGCCCCTCCTGACAAAGGTAATCGGGTTTGTGGGGGAGTGGCCAGGGTTAGTCGGGGTGTGCCTAGGGTTTGTGGGGGTGTGGCATGATCTCTGGGATGTGCCGAGGGTTTGTGGGGGTGTGTGCCCCCTTGGACTTTAGGATTAGGTTTGAGTGTTGGGCTGGTGGATGTATATGTGTGACTGGGAGAGGTAAGGCTCGCATTAGGGTTAGGGTTAGGGTTAGGGTTAGGGTTAGGGTTAGGGTTAGGGTTAGGGTTAGGGTTAGGATGCGAGTATGCGGGCAGTGGGCAAAATATCCCTCTAGTGTTTGTGGATCTCTTACTGGAGATGCAGTATCACTTCACCCTGCCACTTTGTTTTTGGCCCACGTTGTCATCATCTCGGTCCCCGACTTGCCTTTATTGGGATCTTCCTTCTCTTTAACCTCCATTCTGGAGTTTAAGTTGAAATGGTGGAGTTCTTGCCTATGGATAGTGTTTTGGGTTTGGGGACTTTCTTATAGGGACTGGGTGCTGTGATCTGGGGGCTGTGCAGTAGCTAATTGAGGGGTGTGTGGGGAGGGACATGCCCCGGGGTACAGTTAGGTAATGGGGGTTGAGTGTTCACGGCGGTGGGGTGGGATGGCAAATGGTATTGCGGGGGGGCGGGGTGTTTGGTTGCCCTTGCCGTAGGGGGGAGGGCTGAAATCGGAGCCTAACTGCTGGTGATACTGGGTAAATTTGGCCCCTTGATGGGGTGAGGGTTTGGGTTTATGGGGGTGTGTAGCAGGGTTGGAGGTGTTAGGTTTAGTGGTAGGGCAAAGGACTATTATATAAGCCCCTTAGTGTGGTGTGGTTTGGGTTATTTGGGGTGCTGTCTGGTTTAGTTGGGGTGACCGATCCCTTGGAAATTAGGGTTAGGGTTAGGGTTAGGGTTAGGGTTAGGGTTAGGGTTAGGGTTAGGGTTAGGGCTAGGGCTAGGGCTAGGGCTAGGGTTAGGGTTAGGGTTAGGGTTAGGGTTAGGGTTAGGTTGAGAGTATGCGGGCAGTGGGCAAATCAGCCCTCTTGTGCTTTTTGATCTCCTGACTTGAGATTCAATTTCACGCGACCCTGCCACTTTGATCTGGCCCACGCCTTCATTAACCAGGTCCAACACTTGCCTTTCTTGGATCTTGCCCCTCCTGACAAAGGTAATCGTGTTTGTGGGGGAGTGGCCAGGGTTAGTCGGGGTGTGCCTAGGGTTTGTGGGGGTGTGGCATGATCTCTGGGATGTGCCGAGGGTTTGTGGGGGTGAGTGCCCCCTTGGACTTTAGGATTAGGTTTGAGTGTTGGGCTGGTGGATGTATATGTGTGACTGGGAGAGGTAAGGCTGCAGAGTTTTGAGTGGTGAGGTATGAGGTGCTATTGGGCTTAGGCTTGTGTGGTGAAGCTAGGTGAATCTGGCCCATGCCTTTCACTATCATGGTCCGACACCACTTGGTTCAATGGACCGGGTGTGCACTGGGACACATCATCAGTAATGCATCCTCGGATCATGGGGTGTTTCGGGTCTTTCATCATTAAACACCCTCCCCGAGATGACCCAGCCGGAGTTGATCAAGCTCGGCTTGTGTTTTCCCATGGACCAGGATAATGAGAGACATGTAACTATGATGGTAATGTTGTTTTTAAACATCATTACCTGGCATCTGTATGCCTGGGATTGCATGGGTTAAATTGACAGTGTTTACTGGGCATTCGGTGTCTCTGCACCTGAGTTTAGTGGTGACTGGTTTTCTGTGGACCCAGCTTGGGTTTAACTTTCTGGTTCTCTCTCGCCGTTTGGGCATCTGGGCTTTATTCCTGGCATTTTGTCGACCGGGAGAATGAAGAGCGTGTCACTGTTAGGTTAGGTTGAGAGTATGCGGGCAGTGGGCAAATCAGCCCTCTTGTGCTTTTTGATCTCCTGACTTGAGATTCAATTTCACGCGACCCTGCCACTTTGATCTGGCCCACGCCTTCATTAACCAGGTCCAACACTTGCCTTTCTTGGATCTTGCCCCTCCTGACAAAGGTAATCGTGTTTGTGGGGGAGTGGCCAGGGTTAGTCGGGGTGTGCCTAGGGTTTGTGGGGGTGTGGCATGATCTCTGGGATGTGCCGAGGGTTTGTGGGGGTGAGTGCCCCCTTGGACTTTAGGATTAGGTTTGAGTGTTGGGCTGGTGGATGTATATGTGTGACTGGGAGAGGTAAGGCTGCAGAGTTTTGAGTGGTGAGGTATGAGGTGCTATTGGGCTTAGGCTTGTGTGGTGAAGCTAGGTGAATCTGGCCCATGCCTTTCACTATCATGGTCCGACACCACTTGGTTCAATGGACCGGGTGTGCACTGGGACACATCATCAGTAATGCATCCTCGGATCATGGGGTGTTTCGGGTCTTTCATCATTAAACACCCTCCCCGAGATGACCCAGCCGGAGTTGATCAAGCTCGGCTTGTGTTTTCCCATGGACCAGGATAATGAGAGACATGTAACTATGATGGTAATGTTGTTTTTAAACATCATTACCTGGCATCTGTATGCCTGGGATTGCATGGGTTAAATTGACAGTGTTTACTGGGCATTCGGTGTCTCTGCACCTGAGTTTAGTGGTGACTGGTTTTCTGTGGACCCAGCTTGGGTTTAACTTTCTGGTTCTCTCTCGCCGTTTGGGCATCTGGGCTTTATTCCTGGCATTTTGTCGACCGGGAGAATGAAGAGCGTGTCACTGTTAGGTTAGGTTGAGAGTATGCGGGCAGTGGGCAAATCAGCCCTCTTGTGCTTTTTGATCTCCTGACTTGAGATTCAATTTCACGCGACCCTGCCACTTTGATCTGGCCCACGCCTTCATTAACCAGGTCCAACACTTGCCTTTCTTGGATCTTGCCCCTCCTGACAAAGGTAATCGTGTTTGTGGGGGAGTGGCCAGGGTTAGTCGGGGTGTGCCTAGGGTTTGTGGGGGTGTGGCATGATCTCTGGGATGTGCCGAGGGTTTGTGGGGGTGAGTGCCCCCTTGGACTTTAGGATTAGGTTTGAGTGTTGGGCTGGTGGATGTATATGTGTGACTGGGAGAGGTAAGGCTGCAGAGTTTTGAGTGGTGAGGTATGAGGTGCTATTGGGCTTAGGCTTGTGTGGTGAAGCTAGGTGAATCTGGCCCATGCCTTTCACTATCATGGTCCGACACCACTTGGTTCAATGGACCGGGTGTGCACTGGGACACATCATCAGTAATGCATCCTCGGATCATGGGGTGTTTCGGGTCTTTCATCATTAAACACCCTCCCCGAGATGACCCAGCCGGAGTTGATCAAGCTCGGCTTGTGTTTTCCCATGGACCAGGATAATGAGAGACATGTAACTATGATGGTAATGTTGTTTTTAAACATCATTACCTGGCATCTGTATGCCTGGGATTGCATGGGTTAAATTGACAGTGTTTACTGGGCATTCGGTGTCTCTGCACCTGAGTTTAGTGGTGACTGGTTTTCTGTGGACCCAGCTTGGGTTTAACTTTCTGGTTCTCTCTCGCCGTTTGGGCATCTGGGCTTTATTCCTGGCATTTTGTCGACCGGGAGAATGAAGAGCGTGTCACTGTTAGGTTAGGTTGAGAGTATGCGGGCAGTGGGCAAATCAGCCCTCTTGTGCTTTTTGATCTCCTGACTTGAGATTCAATTTCACGCGACCCTGCCACTTTGATCTGGCCCACGCCTTCATTAACCAGGTCCAACACTTGCCTTTCTTGGATCTTGCCCCTCCTGACAAAGGTAATCGTGTTTGTGGGGGAGTGGCCAGGGTTAGTCGGGGTGTGCCTAGGGTTTGTGGGGGTGTGGCATGATCTCTGGGATGTGCCGAGGGTTTGTGGGGGTGAGTGCCCCCTTGGACTTTAGGATTAGGTTTGAGTGTTGGGCTGGTGGATGTATATGTGTGACTGGGAGAGGTAAGGCTGCAGAGTTTTGAGTGGTGAGGTATGAGGTGCTATTGGGCTTAGGCTTGTGTGGTGAAGCTAGGTGAATCTGGCCCATGCCTTTCACTATCATGGTCCGACACCACTTGGTTCAATGGACCGGGTGTGCACTGGGACACATCATCAGTAATGCATCCTCGGATCATGGGGTGTTTCGGGTCTTTCATCATTAAACACCCTCCCCGAGATGACCCAGCCGGAGTTGATCAAGCTCGGCTTGTGTTTTCCCATGGACCAGGATAATGAGAGACATGTAACTATGATGGTAATGTTGTTTTTAAACATCATTACCTGGCATCTGTATGCCTGGGATTGCATGGGTTAAATTGACAGTGTTTACTGGGCATTCGGTGTCTCTGCACCTGAGTTTAGTGGTGACTGGTTTTCTGTGGACCCAGCTTGGGTTTAACTTTCTGGTTCTCTCTCGCCGTTTGGGCATCTGGGCTTTATTCCTGGCATTTTGTCGACCGGGAGAATGAAGAGCGTGTCACTGTTAGGTTAGGTTGAGAGTATGCGGGCAGTGGGCAAATCAGCCCTCTTGTGCTTTTTGATCTCCTGACTTGAGATTCAATTTCACGCGACCCTGCCACTTTGATCTGGCCCACGCCTTCATTAACCAGGTCCAACACTTGCCTTTCTTGGATCTTGCCCCTCCTGACAAAGGTAATCGTGTTTGTGGGGGAGTGGCCAGGGTTAGTCGGGGTGTGCCTAGGGTTTGTGGGGGTGTGGCATGATCTCTGGGATGTGCCGAGGGTTTGTGGGGGTGAGTGCCCCCTTGGACTTTAGGATTAGGTTTGAGTGTTGGGCTGGTGGATGTATATGTGTGACTGGGAGAGGTAAGGCTGCAGAGTTTTGAGTGGTGAGGTATGAGGTGCTATTGGGCTTAGGCTTGTGTGGTGAAGCTAGGTGAATCTGGCCCATGCCTTTCACTATCATGGTCCGACACCACTTGGTTCAATGGACCGGGTGTGCACTGGGACACATCATCAGTAATGCATCCTCGGATCATGGGGTGTTTCGGGTCTTTCATCATTAAACACCCTCCCCGAGATGACCCAGCCGGAGTTGATCAAGCTCGGCTTGTGTTTTCCCATGGACCAGGATAATGAGAGACATGTAACTATGATGGTAATGTTGTTTTTAAACATCATTACCTGGCATCTGTATGCCTGGGATTGCATGGGTTAAATTGACAGTGTTTACTGGGCATTCGGTGTCTCTGCACCTGAGTTTAGTGGTGACTGGTTTTCTGTGGACCCAGCTTGGGTTTAACTTTCTGGTTCTCTCTCGCCGTTTGGGCATCTGGGCTTTATTCCTGGCATTTTGTCGACCGGGAGAATGAAGAGCGTGTCACTGTTAGGTTAGGTTGAGAGTATGCGGGCAGTGGGCAAATCAGCCCTCTTGTGCTTTTTGATCTCCTGACTTGAGATTCAATTTCACGCGACCCTGCCACTTTGATCTGGCCCACGCCTTCATTAACCAGGTCCAACACTTGCCTTTCTTGGATCTTGCCCCTCCTGACAAAGGTAATCGTGTTTGTGGGGGAGTGGCCAGGGTTAGTCGGGGTGTGCCTAGGGTTTGTGGGGGTGTGGCATGATCTCTGGGATGTGCCGAGGGTTTGTGGGGGTGAGTGCCCCCTTGGACTTTAGGATTAGGTTTGAGTGTTGGGCTGGTGGATGTATATGTGTGACTGGGAGAGGTAAGGCTGCAGAGTTTTGAGTGGTGAGGTATGAGGTGCTATTGGGCTTAGGCTTGTGTGGTGAAGCTAGGTGAATCTGGCCCATGCCTTTCACTATCATGGTCCGACACCACTTGGTTCAATGGACCGGGTGTGCACTGGGACACATCATCAGTAATGCATCCTCGGATCATGGGGTGTTTCGGGTCTTTCATCATTAAACACCCTCCCCGAGATGACCCAGCCGGAGTTGATCAAGCTCGGCTTGTGTTTTCCCATGGACCAGGATAATGAGAGACATGTAACTATGATGGTAATGTTGTTTTTAAACATCATTACCTGGCATCTGTATGCCTGGGATTGCATGGGTTAAATTGACAGTGTTTACTGGGCATTCGGTGTCTCTGCACCTGAGTTTAGTGGTGACTGGTTTTCTGTGGACCCAGCTTGGGTTTAACTTTCTGGTTCTCTCTCGCCTTTTGGGCATCTGGGCTTTTTTGTTGGCATTTTGTCGACCGGGAGAATGAAGAGCGTGTCACTGTTAGGTTAGGTTGAGAGTATGCGGGCAGTGGGCAAATCAGCCCTCTTGTGCTTTTTGATCTCCTCACTTGAGATTCAATTTCACGCGACCCTGCCACTTTGATCTGGCCCACGCCTTCATTAACCAGGTCCAACACTTGCCTTTCTTGGATCTTGCCCCTCCTGACAAAGGTAATCGGGTTTGTGGGGGAGTGGCCAGGGTTAGTCGGGGTGTGCCTAGGGTTTGTGGGGGTGTGGCATGATCTCTGGGATGTGCCGAGGGTTTGTGGGGGTGTGTGCCCCCTTGGACTTTAGGATTAGGTTTGAGTGTTGGGCTGGTGGATGTATATGTGTGACTGGGAGAGGTAAGGCTCGCATTAGGGTTAGGTTGAGAGTATGCGGGCAGTGGGCAAATCAGCCCTCTTGTGCTTTTTGATCTCCTCACTTGAGATTCAATTTCACGCGACCCTGCCACTTTGATCTGGCCCACGCCTTCATTAACCAGGTCCAACACTTGCCTTTCTTGGATCTTGCCCCTCCTGACAAAGGTAATCGGGTTTGTGGGGGAGTGGCCAGGCTTAGTCGGGGTGTGCCTAGGGTTTGTGGGGGTGTGGCATGATCTCTGGGATGTGCCGAGGGTTTGTGGGGGAGTGTGCCCCCTTGGACTTTAGGATTAGGTTTGAGTGTTGGGCTGGTGGATGTATATGTGTGACGGGGATAGGTAAGGCTGCAGAGTTTTGAGTGGTGAGGTATGAGGTGCTATGGCGCATAGGCTCGTGTGGTGAAGCCAGGTGAATCTGGCCCATGTCTTTCATTATCGTGGTCCGACACCACTTGGTTCACTGGACCGGGTGTGCACTGGGACACATCATCAGTAATGCATCCTCGGATCATGGGGTGTTTCGGGTCTTTCATCATTAAACACCCTCCCCGAGATGACCCAGCCGGAGTTGATCAAGCTCGGCTTGTGTTTTCCCATGGACCAGGATAATGAGAGGCATGTAACTATGAGGGTAATGACGTTTTTAAACATCATTACCTGGCATCTGTATGCCTGGGATTGCATGGGTTAAATTGACAGTGTTTACTGGGCATTCGGTGTCTCTGCACCTGAGTTTAGTGGTGACTGGTTTTCTGTGGACCCAGCTTGGGTTTAACTTTCTGGTTCTCTCTCGCCGTTTGGGCATCTGGGCTTTATTCTTGGCATTTTGTCGACCGGGAGAATGAAGAGCGTGTCACTGTTAGGTTAGGTTGAGAGTATGCGGGCAGTGGGCAAATCAGCCCTCTTGTGCTTTTTGATCTCCTCACTTGAGATTCAATTTCACGCGACCCTGCCACTTTGATCTGGCCCACGCCTTCATTAACCAGGTCCAACACTTGCCTTTCTTGGATCTTGCCCCTCCTGACAAAGGTAATCGGGTTTGTGGGGGAGTGGCCAGGCTTAGTCGGGGTGTGCCTAGGGTTTGTGGGGGTGTGGCATGATCTCTGGGATGTGCCGAGGGTTTGTGGGGGAGTGTGCCCCCTTGGACTTTAGGATTAGGTTTGAGTGTTGGGCTGGTGGATGTATATGTGTGACGGGGATAGGTAAGGCTGCAGAGTTTTGAGTGGTGAGGTATGAGGTGCTATGGCGCATAGGCTCGTGTGGTGAAGCCAGGTGAATCTGGCCCATGTCTTTCATTATCGTGGTCCGACACCACTTGGTTCACTGGACCGGGTGTGCACTGGGACACATCATCAGTAATGCATCCTCGGATCATGGGGTGTTTCGGGTCTTTCATCATTAAACACCCTCCCCGAGATGACCCAGCCGGAGTTGATCAAGCTCGGCTTGTGTTTTCCCATGGACCAGGATAATGAGAGGCATGTAACTATGAGGGTAATGACGTTTTTAAACATCATTACCTGGCATCTGTATGCCTGGGATTGCATGGGTTAAATTGACAGTGTTTACTGGGCATTCGGTGTCTCTGCACCTGAGTTTAGTGGTGACTGGTTTTCTGTGGACCCAGCTTGGGTTTAACTTTCTGGTTCTCTCTCGCCGTTTGGGCATCTGGGCTTTATTGTTGGCATTTTGTCGACCGGGAGAATGAAGAGCGTGTCACTGTTAGGTTAGGTTGAGAGTATGCGGGCAGTGGGCAAATCAGCCCTCTTGTGCTTTTTGATCTCCTCACTTGAGATTCAATTTCACGCGACCCTGCCACTTTGATCTGGCCCACGCCTTCATTAACCAGGTCCAACACTTGCCTTTCTTGGATCTTGCCCCTCCTGACAAAGGTAATCGGGTTTGTGGGGGAGTGGCCAGGCTTAGTCGGGGTGTGCCTAGGGTTTGTGGGGGTGTGGCATGATCTCTGGGATGTGCCGAGGGTTTGTGGGGGAGTGTGCCCCCTTGGACTTTAGGATTAGGTTTGAGTGTTGGGCTGGTGGATGTATATGTGTGACGGGGATAGGTAAGGCTGCAGAGTTTTGAGTGGTGAGGTATGAGGTGCTATGGCGCATAGGCTCGTGTGGTGAAGCCAGGTGAATCTGGCCCATGTCTTTCATTATCGTGGTCCGACACCACTTGGTTCACTGGACCGGGTGTGCACTGGGACACATCATCAGTAATGCATCCTCGGATCATGGGGTGTTTCGGGTCTTTCATCATTAAACACCCTCCCCGAGATGACCCAGCCGGAGTTGATCAAGCTCGGCTTGTGTTTTCCCATGGACCAGGATAATGAGAGGCATGTAACTATGAGGGTAATGACGTTTTTAAACATCATTACCTGGCATCTGTATGCCTGGGATTGCATGGGTTAAATTGACAGTGTTTACTGGGCATTCGGTGTCTCTGCACCTGAGTTTAGTGGTGACTGGTTTTCTGTGGACCCAGCTTGGGTTTAACTTTCTGGTTCTCTCTCGCCGTTTGGGCATCTGGGCTTTATTCTTGGCATTTTGTCGACCGGGAGAATGAAGAGCGTGTCACTGTTAGGTTAGGTTGAGAGTATGCGGGCAGTGGGCAAATCAGCCCTCTTGTGCTTTTTGATCTCCTCACTTGAGATTCAATTTCACGCGACCCTGCCACTTTGATCTGGCCCACGCCTTCATTAACCAGGTCCAACACTTGCCTTTCTTGGATCTTGCCCCTCCTGACAAAGGTAATCGGGTTTGTGGGGGAGTGGCCAGGCTTAGTCGGGGTGTGCCTAGGGTTTGTGGGGGTGTGGCATGATCTCTGGGATGTGCCGAGGGTTTGTGGGGGAGTGTGCCCCCTTGGACTTTAGGATTAGGTTTGAGTGTTGGGCTGGTGGATGTATATGTGTGACGGGGATAGGTAAGGCTGCAGAGTTTTGAGTGGTGAGGTATGAGGTGCTATGGCGCATAGGCTCGTGTGGTGAAGCCAGGTGAATCTGGCCCATGTCTTTCATTATCGTGGTCCGACACCACTTGGTTCACTGGACCGGGTGTGCACTGGGACACATCATCAGTAATGCATCCTCGGATCATGGGGTGTTTCGGGTCTTTCATCATTAAACACCCTCCCCGAGATGACCCAGCCGGAGTTGATCAAGCTCGGCTTGTGTTTTCCCATGGACCAGGATAATGAGAGGCATGTAACTATGAGGGTAATGACGTTTTTAAACATCATTACCTGGCATCTGTATGCCTGGGATTGCATGGGTTAAATTGACAGTGTTTACTGGGCATTCGGTGTCTCTGCACCTGAGTTTAGTGGTGACTGGTTTTCTGTGGACCCAGCTTGGGTTTAACTTTCTGGTTCTCTCTCGCCGTTTGGGCATCTGGGCTTTATTCTTGGCATTTTGTCGACCGGGAGAATGAAGAGCGTGTCACTGTTAGGTTAGGTTGAGAGTATGCGGGCAGTGGGCAAATCAGCCCTCTTGTGCTTTTTGATCTCCTCACTTGAGATTCAATTTCACGCGACCCTGCCACTTTGATCTGGCCCACGCCTTCATTAACCAGGTCCAACACTTGCCTTTCTTGGATCTTGCCCCTCCTGACAAAGGTAATCGGGTTTGTGGGGGAGTGGCCAGGCTTAGTCGGGGTGTGCCTAGGGTTTGTGGGGGTGTGGCATGATCTCTGGGATGTGCCGAGGGTTTGTGGGGGAGTGTGCCCCCTTGGACTTTAGGATTAGGTTTGAGTGTTGGGCTGGTGGATGTATATGTGTGACGGGGATAGGTAAGGCTGCAGAGTTTTGAGTGGTGAGGTATGAGGTGCTATGGCGCATAGGCTCGTGTGGTGAAGCCAGGTGAATCTGGCCCATGTCTTTCATTATCGTGGTCCGACACCACTTGGTTCACTGGACCGGGTGTGCACTGGGACACATCATCAGTAATGCATCCTCGGATCATGGGGTGTTTCGGGTCTTTCATCATTAAACACCCTCCCCGAGATGACCCAGCCGGAGTTGATCAAGCTCGGCTTGTGTTTTCCCATGGACCAGGATAATGAGAGGCATGTAACTATGAGGGTAATGACGTTTTTAAACATCATTACCTGGCATCTGTATGCCTGGGATTGCATGGGTTAAATTGACAGTGTTTACTGGGCATTCGGTGTCTCTGCACCTGAGTTTAGTGGTGACTGGTTTTCTGTGGACCCAGCTTGGGTTTAACTTTCTGGTTCTCTCTCGCCGTTTGGGCATCTGGGCTTTATTCTTGGCATTTTGTCGACCGGGAGAATGAAGAGCGTGTCACTGTTAGGTTAGGTTGAGAGTATGCGGGCAGTGGGCAAATCAGCCCTCTTGTGCTTTTTGATCTCCTCACTTGAGATTCAATTTCACGCGACCCTGCCACTTTGATCTGGCCCACGCCTTCATTAACCAGGTCCAACACTTGCCTTTCTTGGATCTTGCCCCTCCTGACAAAGGTAATCGGGTTTGTGGGGGAGTGGCCAGGCTTAGTCGGGGTGTGCCTAGGGTTTGTGGGGGTGTGGCATGATCTCTGGGATGTGCCGAGGGTTTGTGGGGGAGTGTGCCCCCTTGGACTTTAGGATTAGGTTTGAGTGTTGGGCTGGTGGATGTATATGTGTGACGGGGATAGGTAAGGCTGCAGAGTTTTGAGTGGTGAGGTATGAGGTGCTATGGCGCATAGGCTCGTGTGGTGAAGCCAGGTGAATCTGGCCCATGTCTTTCATTATCGTGGTCCGACACCACTTGGTTCACTGGACCGGGTGTGCACTGGGACACATCATCAGTAATGCATCCTCGGATCATGGGGTGTTTCGGGTCTTTCATCATTAAACACCCTCCCCGAGATGACCCAGCCGGAGTTGATCAAGCTCGGCTTGTGTTTTCCCATGGACCAGGATAATGAGAGGCATGTAACTATGAGGGTAATGACGTTTTTAAACATCATTACCTGGCATCTGTATGCCTGGGATTGCATGGGTTAAATTGACAGTGTTTACTGGGCATTCGGTGTCTCTGCACCTGAGTTTAGTGGTGACTGGTTTTCTGTGGACCCAGCTTGGGTTTAACTTTCTGGTTCTCTCTCGCCGTTTGGGCATCTGGGCTTTATTCTTGGCATTTTGTCGACCGGGAGAATGAAGAGCGTGTCACTGTTAGGTTAGGTTGAGAGTATGCGGGCAGTGGGCAAATCAGCCCTCTTGTGCTTTTTGATCTCCTCACTTGAGATTCAATTTCACGCGACCCTGCCACTTTGATCTGGCCCACGCCTTCATTAACCAGGTCCAACACTTGCCTTTCTTGGATCTTGCCCCTCCTGACAAAGGTAATCGGGTTTGTGGGGGAGTGGCCAGGCTTAGTCGGGGTGTGCCTAGGGTTTGTGGGGGTGTGGCATGATCTCTGGGATGTGCCGAGGGTTTGTGGGGGAGTGTGCCCCCTTGGACTTTAGGATTAGGTTTGAGTGTTGGGCTGGTGGATGTATATGTGTGACGGGGATAGGTAAGGCTGCAGAGTTTTGAGTGGTGAGGTATGAGGTGCTATGGCGCATAGGCTCGTGTGGTGAAGCCAGGTGAATCTGGCCCATGTCTTTCATTATCGTGGTCCGACACCACTTGGTTCACTGGACCGGGTGTGCACTGGGACACATCATCAGTAATGCATCCTCGGATCATGGGGTGTTTCGGGTCTTTCATCATTAAACACCCTCCCCGAGATGACCCAGCCGGAGTTGATCAAGCTCGGCTTGTGTTTTCCCATGGACCAGGATAATGAGAGGCATGTAACTATGAGGGTAATGACGTTTTTAAACATCATTACCTGGCATCTGTATGCCTGGGATTGCATGGGTTAAATTGACAGTGTTTACTGGGCATTCGGTGTCTCTGCACCTGAGTTTAGTGGTGACTGGTTTTCTGTGGACCCAGCTTGGGTTTAACTTTCTGGTTCTCTCTCGCCGTTTGGGCATCTGGGCTTTATTGTTGGCATTTTGTCGACCGGGAGAATGAAGAGCGTGTCACTGTTAGGTTAGGTTGAGAGTATGCGGGCAGTGGGCAAATCAGCCCTCTTGTGCTTTTTGATCTCCTCACTTGAGATTCAATTTCACGCGACCCTGCCACTTTGATCTGGCCCACGCCTTCATTAACCAGGTCCAACACTTGCCTTTCTTGGATCTTGCCCCTCCTGACAAAGGTAATCGGGTTTGTGGGGGAGTGGCCAGGGTTAGTCGGGGTGTGCCTAGGGTTTGTGGGGGTGTGGCATGATCTCTGGGATGTGCCGAGGGTTTGTGGGGGTGTGTGCCCCCTTGGACTTTAGGATTAGGTTTGAGTGTTGGGCTGGTGGATGTATATGTGTGACTGGGAGAGGTAAGGCTCGCATTAGGGTTAGGGTTAGGGTTAGGGTTAGGGTTAGGGTTAGGTTGAGAGTATGCGGGCAGTGGGCAAATCAGCCCTCTTGTGCTTTTTGATCTCCTCACTTGAGATTCAATTTCACGCGACCCTGCCACTTTGATCTGGCCCACGCCTTCATTAACCAGGTCCAACACTTGCCTTTCTTGGATCTTGCCCCTCCTGACAAAGGTAATCGGGTTTGTGGGGGTGTGGCCAGGGTTAGTCGGGGTGTGCCTAGGGTTTGTGGGGGTGTGGCATGATCTCTGGGATGTGCCGAGGGTTTGTGGGGGTGTGTGCCCCCTTGGACTTTAGGATTAGGTTTGAGTGTTGGGCTGGTGGATGTATATGTGTGACTGGGATAGGTAAGGCTGCAGAATTTAGAGTGGTGAGGTATGAGGTGCTGTGGCGCATAGGCTCGTGTGGTGAAGCCAGGTGAATCTGGCCCATGCCTTTCATTATCGTGGTCCGACACCACTTGGTTCAATGGACCGGGTGTGCACTGGGACACATCATCAGTAATGCATCCTCGGATCATCGGGTGTTTCGGGTCTTTCATCATTAGGGTTAGGGTTAGGGTTTGGGTTAGGATGCGAGTATGCGGGCAGTGGGCAAAATATCCCTCTAGCGTTTGTGGATCTCTTACTGGAGATGCAGTATCACTTCACCCTGCCACTTTGTTTTTGGCCCACGTTGTCATCATCTCGGTCCCCGACTTGCCTTTATTGGGATCTTCCTTCTCTTTAACCTCCATTCTGGAGTTTAAGTTGAAATGGTGGAGTTCTTGCCTATGGATAGTGTTTTGGGTTTGGGGACTTTCTTATAGGGACTGGGTGCTGTGATCTGGGGGCTGTGCAGTAGCTAATTGAGGGGTGTGTGGGGAGGGACATGCCCCGGGGTACAGTTAGGTAATGGGGGTTGAGTGTTCACGGCGGTGGGGTGGGATGGCAAATGGTATTGCGGGGGGGCGGGGTGTTTGGTTGCCCTTGCCGTAGGGGGGAGGGCTGAAATCGGAGCCTAACTGCTGGTGATACTGGGTAAATTTGGCCCCTTGATGGGGTGAGGGTTTGGGTTTATGGGGGTGTGTAGCAGGGTTGGAGGTGTTAGGTTTAGTGGTAGGGCAAAGGACTATTATATAAGCCCCTTAGTGTGGTGTGGTTTGGGTTATTTGGGGTGCTGTCTGGTTTAGTTGGGGTGACCGATCCCTTGGAAATTAGGGTTAGGGTTAGGGTTAGGGTTAGGGTTAGGGTTAGGGTTAGGGTTAGGGTTAGGGTTAGGGTTAGGGTTAGGGTTAGGGTTAGGGTTAGGGTTAGGGTTAGGGTTAGGGTTAGGATGCGAGTATGCGGGCAGTGGGCAAAATATCCCTCTAGCGTTTGTGGATCTCTTACTGGAGATGCAGTATCACTTCACCCTGCCACTTTGTTTTTGGCCCACGTTGTCATCATCTCGGTCCCCGACTTGCCTTTATTGGGATCTTCCTTCTCTTTAACCTCCATTCTGGAGTTTAAGTTGAAATGGTGGAGTTCTTGCCTATGGATAGTGTTTTGGGTTTGGGGACTTTCTTATAGGGACTGGGTGCTGTGATCTGGGGGCTGTGCAGTAGCTAATTGAGGGGTGTGTGGGGAGGGACATGCCCCGGGGTACAGTTAGGCAATGGGGGTTGAGTGTTCACGGCGGTGGGGTGGGATGGCAAATGGTATTGCGGGGGGGGGGGGTGTTTGGTAGCCCTTGCCGTAGGGGGGAGGGCTGAAATCGGAGCCTAACTGCTGGTGATGCTGGGTAAATTTGGCCCCTTGATGGGGTGAGGGTTTGGGTTTATGGGGGTGTGTAGCAGGGTTGGAGGTGTTAGGTTTAGTGGTAGGGCAAAGGACTATTATATAAGCCCCTTAGTGTGGTGTGGTTTGGGTTATTTGGGGTGCTGTCTGGTTTAGTTGGGGTGACCGATCCCTTGGAAATTAGGGTTAGGGTTAGGGCCAGGGCTGGGGTTAGAAGGCAAGTATGTGTGTAGCAGGGTTGGAGGTGTAAGGTTTAGTGGTAGGGCAAAGGACTATTATATAAGCCCCTTAGTGTGGTGTGGTTTGGGTTATTTGGGGTGCTGTCCGGTTTAGTTGGGGTGCGCGGTCCATTGGAAATTAGGGTTAGGGTTAGGGTTTAGTTGGGGTGTGTGGTCCTCTGGAATATAGGATTAGGTTTGGGGGGTAGGGTTGGGGGGGGCCTGCTGGGCAGCGGGAGGTATAACTGGTGGTGTGGGGTGAGTTTAGTCCTCTGGCGAGAAGAGGACCCATGTTTATGGGGTGTGAAGATGTTAGGTTTCAGGGTAGGGCCATGTGAGGGCTGAAATAGGAGGCTAACTGCTGGTGATCCGAGTGAATCTGGCCCTTTGATGGGGTGAGGGTTTGGGTTTGTGGGGGTGTGTGGCAGGGTTGGAGGTGTTAGGTTTAGTGGTAGGGCAAAGGATTATTATATAAGCCCTTTTGTGTGGTGTGGTTTGGGTTATTTGGGGTGCTGTCCGGTTTAGTTGGGGTGCACGATCCCTTGGAAATTAGGGTTAGGGTCAGGGCTGGGGTCAGGATGCAAGTATGCGGCAGTGGGAATTTGGGCCCTTGCTGGGGTGAGGGTTTGGGTTTATGGGGGTGTGTAGCAGGGTTGGAGGTGTTAGGTTTAGTGGTAGGGCAGAGGGCTATTATATAAGCCCCTTAGTGTGGTGTGGTTTGGGTTATTTGGGGTGCCGTCCGGTTTAGTTGGGGTGCCCAGTCCCTTGGAAATTAGGGTTAGGGTTTAGTTGGGGTGTGTGGTCCTCGGGATGTTAGGATTAGGTTGGGGGGTAGGGTTGAGGGGGGCCCGCTGGGCGACCGTAGGTATAACTGGTGTTGTGGGGTGAGTTTGCCCCTCTGGCGAGAAGAGGATCTGTGTTTATGGGGTCTGAAGATGTTAGGTTTCAGGGCAGGGTCATGTGCTGGGGATGTATTCTTCCCCCTGGGGTAAGCTAGGACGTTTGGGCAAGTGTTGTGTCTGGATTAAACCGGTCGTTACGTGTCTGTTCTTCCTAGTGGTTATCTCCTGTAGAGTTATAATTTCTAATTTTACTCCTCTCTACTTGGGGAATTAGGTTCTTTTCTGGGGCCTAGTTGTGAGGCTCTATTTCCAAAGTAAGGCGAACCTTTCCTATTTAATGGTCCCCTGTCTTAATTTGTTTCAGGGTGGGTGACTGAAGGGGATCTTCCCCTTCTTCCCTATCTAATTTTCTCAATTTTTAAAACCTTATTTACGGGGTGCAGTGTTGGCCCTTCAGTGAGTACATTTTATATTGCTGGCCTGGTTTTTTAGGCCTCGTTTAGGCCGTTTGGGGAATGCGTCTGTAGTCTTTCGATCCATCTCCTCTCTGCTATTTTTCTTTGGAGGTTTGACCAGTTTATGTTGGTTTCCAGGCCCAGGATTGCTAAGGAGTACATTCCATGCTCTAGGAAGTGCTTACTAACTGGTCTGTTTTGATTTCCTCTTGTGATATTACTGAGGTGTCCTGTGAGTCTGGTTCTCAAGCTGTTGCCTGTCTCCCCTATGTATATGATATGGCATTGCTTACACTGGATTGCATATACTACATTCTTTTGTTCGCAAGTTATCCTCTGCTCTATCTCAGCCCACTTTCCTGTAGCTCTGTTGTGTATGCTTTTTGAAATTCTGATGTATATGCACGCCCTGCAGTTTCCCACCTCGCAGTTTGGCGCTGTTCGTACTTTGGTACTGACTAGTATGTCTTTTAAGTTTCTACCCCTTTTGAAGGCTGAAACTATGGTGTATTGTCCCAGTGTCCCCACTTCCTCCTGTAGATTTTCAAACTGTGTTTTGACTGTCTTGTGGATGTTCACTGCCATCCCACTGTATCCTGTTATCAAGGGTAGTTTCTGTGTTGTGTTGTCTCGTGGTCGGGGATTTGTGATACTTTTTAAAAAGTCAGATTTGATGTGTCTGAGCCTCCGTCTGCTGTAACCTCTGTGTCTAAGTGCAGAGAAGAGGATAGTAGTGGCTTGGTGGAAGTCCTCTGCCCTGGTGCAAATGCGATGAAACCGGGTCAGCTGTCCTTTGACAATGCCCCTAAAGGTGTGTTTGGGATGGTGGCTCCCGGTGTGTAGGAGGGTGTGTGTGTCTGTGGTTTTAAAGAATACTTTGGTGGCTAGTTTCTGGCTGCCGTTTTCTGGTGCTAGTTTAAATACCGTAGTGTCCAGGAAGTCAATTTTCTCCCTATTTGTTGTGGCCTTAACCTTAATGGATGGATGATGAGTGTTTAGGATTTGAATAAATTCCCCCAATTCTACCTCTGAGTGAGTCCACACTCCCCAGATGTCATCCAGGTATCTGTAGAGACACATGGGTTTTTTGGGACACTTTGGATAAACTGTTTCCTCCCACTTTGCCATGTATATATTGGCATAGGCTGGAGCAAACTTCTTTCCCATCGCTGTGCCCTTGACTTGTAAGTAGAATTCATTATTGAATTCAAAGTCATTTTTAGTCAGGCTGAGGTGAAGGAGTTCCACCAAGGCCTCGTCTGGTCTCTCTAGCTGGGGGTTCTTCTGCAGGATATCCCTCACTGCTTCTATACCCCTATCAGTTTCTATATTGGTGTACAGGCTTTCAATGTCCATGGTGAAGAGTATGGCCTCAGGGGGCACTGACATGGAATTGACTATCCGGACAAAGTGGTACGTGTCCTTGATGTAACTGGAGTGTTTCTGCGATAGTGGGTTAAGGAAGGCATCAATGTACTCTGCTATCCTGTATGACTCACTGCTGCAGTCTGACACGATGGGCCTGCCGGGTGGTATTCTTCCCGGAACGGTCCATGAGTCTGGGCTCTTGTGTATTTTGGGGAGGATATAGAACTTCCTTGCTCGTGGCTGTATGCCTGTCAGGTAGTCCACTTGCTTCTTCCCGAGGTATCTAGTCCTCTCTAGTTCTCGCAAAATGTTCCTGATCTCTGTGTGTGTTTCCCAGTATATAGGTTCCCTTAGTTTAGTGTAGTGCTCCGTGTTGTTTAATTGTCTGTGTGCCTCAAATAGGTATTGCTGTTTGTCCATGATAACTATGCTGCTCCCTTTATCTGCTGGTTTGATAACAATATCCATATTTTCTCTCAATTCTTTCAGGGCTGCTCTCTCCTTCCTAGTTAGATTGGGTTTATCCTGTACTTCTCTCTCCCTCTCTATTATCTCCTCCAGTGTGCTCTCAAATTGTAAGACCGCTTCTGACCTGTACCTCCTCTTGGGCATCCAGTCTGAGGGAGGGGTGAAAGGGGTCTTGCTACATTCTGACTCCCCAAAAAAGTCGACCAGTACCAATCTCCTATAGAACTTATCCATGTCCCCCTCGATCTGCTCCTTATGGAGCTTTGCAGTCGGTACAAAAGTGAGGCCCCTGTTCAGAACCTTGTGCTGGGTTTCTGTAGGGATGAATGTACGGGAGAGGTTCACGACCGTCTCTCCCAGTCGTGGACCCTGCCTCTCTCGGCTTTGTCTCCACTCTAGTTTAAAGACTGCATCCACTTCTTGACTATGGTCAGGGCAGTATGCGGGCAGTGGGCAAATCAGCCCTCTTGTGCTTTTTGATCTCCTCACTTGAGATTCAATTTCACGCGACCCTGCCACTTTGATCTGGCCCACGCCTTCATTAACCAGGTCCAACACTTGCCTTTCTTGGATCTTGCCCTTCCTGACAAAGGTAATTGGGTTTGTGGGGGTGTGGCCAGGGTTAGTCGGGGTGTGCCTTGGGTTTGTGGGGGTGTGGCATGATCACCGGGATGTGCCGAGGGTTTGTGGGGGTGTGTGCCCCCTTGGACTTTAGGTTTAGTTTTGAGTGTTGGGCTGGTGGATGTATATGTGTGACTGGGCTAGGTAAGGCTGCAGAGTTTTGAGTGGTGAGGTATGAGGTGCTATGGGGCTTAGTGGTGAAGCCAGGTGAATCTGGCCCATGCCTTTCATTATCATGGTCCGACACCACTTGGTTCAATGGACCGGGTGTGCACTGGGACACATCATCAGTAATGCATCCTCGGATCATCGGGTGTTTCGGGTCTTTCATCATTAAACACCCTCCCCGAGATGACCCAGCCGGAGTTGATCAAGCTCGGCTTGTGTTTTCCCATGGACCAGGATAATGAGAGGCATGTAACTATGACGGTAATGTTGTTTTTAAACATCATTACCTGGCATCTGTATGCCTGGGATTGCATGGGTTAAATTGACAGTGTTTACTGGGCATTCGGTGTCTCTGCACCTGAGTTTAGTGGTGACTGGTTTTCTGTGGACCCAGCTTGGGTTTAACTTTCTGGTTCTCTCTCGCCGTTTGGGCATCTGGGCTTTATTCTTGGCATTTTGTCGACCGGGAGAATGAAGAGCGTGTCACTGTTAGGTTAGGTTGAGAGTATGCGGGCAGTGGGCAAATCAGCCCTCTTGTGCTTTTTGATCTCCTCACTTGAGATTCAATTTCACGCGACCCTGCCACTTTGATCTGGCCCACGCCTTCATTAACCAGGTCCAACACTTGCCTTTCTTGGATCTTGCCCTTCCTGACAAAGGTAATTGGGTTTGTGGGGGTGTGGCCAGGGTTAGTCGGGGTGTGCCTTGGGTTTGTGGGGGTGTGGCATGATCACCGGGATGTGCCGAGGGTTTGTGGGGGTGTGTGCCCCCTTGGACTTTAGGTTTAGTTTTGAGTGTTGGGCTGGTGGATGTATATGTGTGACTGGGCTAGGTAAGGCTGCAGAGTTTTGAGTGGTGAGGTATGAGGTGCTATGGGGCTTAGTGGTGAAGCCAGGTGAATCTGGCCCATGCCTTTCATTATCATGGTCCGACACCACTTGGTTCAATGGACCGGGTGTGCACTGGGACACATCATCAGTAATGCATCCTCGGATCATCGGGTGTTTCGGGTTAGGGTTAGGGTTAGGGTTAGGGTTAGGGTTAGGGTTAGGGTTAGGGTTAGGGTTAGGGTTAGGTTGAGAGTATGCGGGCAGTGGGCAAATCAGCCCTCTTGTGCTTTTTGATCTCCTCACTTGAGATTCAATTTCACGCGACCCTGCCACTTTGATCTGGCCCACGCCTTCATTAACCAGGTCCAACACTTGCCTTTCTTGGATCTTGCCCCTCCTGACAAAGGTAATCGGGTTTGTGGGGGAGTGGCCAGGGTTAGTCGGGGTGTGCCTAGGGTTTGTGGGGGTGTGGCATGATCTCTGGGATGTGCCGAGGGTTTGTGGGGGTGTGTGCCCCCTTGGACTTTAGGATTAGGTTTGAGTGTTGGGCTGGTGGATGTATATGTGTGACTGGGATAGGTAAGGCTGCAGAGTTTTGAGTGGTGAGGTATGAGGTGCTATTGGGCTTAGGCTTGTGTGGTGAAGCTAGGTGAATCTGGCCCATGCCTTTCATTATCATGGTCCGACACCACTTGGTTCAATGGACCGGGTGTGCACTGGGACACATCATCAGTAATGCATCCTCGGATCATGGGGTGTTTCGGGTCTTTCATCATTAAACACCCTCCCCGAGATGACCCAGCCGGAGTTGATCAAGCTCGGCTTGTGTTTTCCCATGGACCAGGATAATGAGAGACATGTAACTAAGAGGGTAATGTTGTTTTTAAACATCATTACCTGGCATCTGTATGCCTGGGATTGCATGGGTTAAATTGACAGTGTTTACTGGGCATTCGGTGTCTCTGCACCTGAGTTTAGTGGTGACTGGTTTTCTGTGGACCCAGCTTGGGTTTAACTTTCTGGTTCTCTCTTGCCGTTTGGGCATCTGGGCTTTGTTCTTGGCATTTTGTCGACCGGGAGAATGAAGAGCGTGTCACTGTTAGGTTAGGTTGAGAGTATGCGGGCAGTGGGCAAATCAGCCCTCTTGTGCTTTTTGATCTCCTCACTTGAGATTCAATTTCACGCGACCCTGCCACTTTGATCTGGCCCACGCCTTCATTAACCAGGTCCAACACTTGCCTTTCTTGGATCTTGCCCCTCCTGACAAAGGTAATCGGGTTTGTGGGGGAGTGGCCAGGGTTAGTCGGGGTGTGCCTAGGGTTTGTGGGGGTGTGGCATGATCTCTGGGATGTGCCGAGGGTTTGTGGGGGTGTGTGCCCCCTTGGACTTTAGGATTAGGTTTGAGTGTTGGGCTGGTGGATGTATATGTGTGACTGGGATAGGTAAGGCTGCAGAGTTTTGAGTGGTGAGGTATGAGGTGCTATTGGGCTTAGGCTTGTGTGGTGAAGCTAGGTGAATCTGGCCCATGCCTTTCATTATCATGGTCCGACACCACTTGGTTCAATGGACCGGGTGTGCACTGGGACACATCATCAGTAATGCATCCTCGGATCATGGGGTGTTTCGGGTCTTTCATCATTAAACACCCTCCCCGAGATGACCCAGCCGGAGTTGATCAAGCTCGGCTTGTGTTTTCCCATGGACCAGGATAATGAGAGACATGTAACTAAGAGGGTAATGTTGTTTTTAAACATCATTACCTGGCATCTGTATGCCTGGGATTGCATGGGTTAAATTGACAGTGTTTACTGGGCATTCGGTGTCTCTGCACCTGAGTTTAGTGGTGACTGGTTTTCTGTGGACCCAGCTTGGGTTTAACTTTCTGGTTCTCTCTTGCCGTTTGGGCATCTGGGCTTTGTTCTTGGCATTTTGTCGACCGGGAGAATGAAGAGCGTGTCACTGTTAGGTTAGGTTGAGAGTATGCGGGCAGTGGGCAAATCAGCCCTCTTGTGCTTTTTGATCTCCTCACTTGAGATTCAATTTCACGCGACCCTGCCACTTTGATCTGGCCCACGCCTTCATTAACCAGGTCCAACACTTGCCTTTCTTGGATCTTGCCCCTCCTGACAAAGGTAATCGGGTTTGTGGGGGAGTGGCCAGGGTTAGTCGGGGTGTGCCTAGGGTTTGTGGGGGTGTGGCATGATCTCTGGGATGTGCCGAGGGTTTGTGGGGGTGTGTGCCCCCTTGGACTTTAGGATTAGGTTTGAGTGTTGGGCTGGTGGATGTATATGTGTGACTGGGATAGGTAAGGCTGCAGAGTTTTGAGTGGTGAGGTATGAGGTGCTATTGGGCTTAGGCTTGTGTGGTGAAGCTAGGTGAATCTGGCCCATGCCTTTCATTATCATGGTCCGACACCACTTGGTTCAATGGACCGGGTGTGCACTGGGACACATCATCAGTAATGCATCCTCGGATCATGGGGTGTTTCGGGTCTTTCATCATTAAACACCCTCCCCGAGATGACCCAGCCGGAGTTGATCAAGCTCGGCTTGTGTTTTCCCATGGACCAGGATAATGAGAGACATGTAACTAAGAGGGTAATGTTGTTTTTAAACATCATTACCTGGCATCTGTATGCCTGGGATTGCATGGGTTAAATTGACAGTGTTTACTGGGCATTCGGTGTCTCTGCACCTGAGTTTAGTGGTGACTGGTTTTCTGTGGACCCAGCTTGGGTTTAACTTTCTGGTTCTCTCTTGCCGTTTGGGCATCTGGGCTTTGTTCTTGGCATTTTGTCGACCGGGAGAATGAAGAGCGTGTCACTGTTAGGTTAGGTTGAGAGTATGCGGGCAGTGGGCAAATCAGCCCTCTTGTGCTTTTTGATCTCCTCACTTGAGATTCAATTTCACGCGACCCTGCCACTTTGATCTGGCCCACGCCTTCATTAACCAGGTCCAACACTTGCCTTTCTTGGATCTTGCCCCTCCTGACAAAGGTAATCGGGTTTGTGGGGGAGTGGCCAGGGTTAGTCGGGGTGTGCCTAGGGTTTGTGGGGGTGTGGCATGATCTCTGGGATGTGCCGAGGGTTTGTGGGGGTGTGTGCCCCCTTGGACTTTAGGATTAGGTTTGAGTGTTGGGCTGGTGGATGTATATGTGTGACTGGGATAGGTAAGGCTGCAGAGTTTTGAGTGGTGAGGTATGAGGTGCTATTGGGCTTAGGCTTGTGTGGTGAAGCTAGGTGAATCTGGCCCATGCCTTTCATTATCATGGTCCGACACCACTTGGTTCAATGGACCGGGTGTGCACTGGGACACATCATCAGTAATGCATCCTCGGATCATGGGGTGTTTCGGGTCTTTCATCATTAAACACCCTCCCCGAGATGACCCAGCCGGAGTTGATCAAGCTCGGCTTGTGTTTTCCCATGGACCAGGATAATGAGAGACATGTAACTAAGAGGGTAATGTTGTTTTTAAACATCATTACCTGGCATCTGTATGCCTGGGATTGCATGGGTTAAATTGACAGTGTTTACTGGGCATTCGGTGTCTCTGCACCTGAGTTTAGTGGTGACTGGTTTTCTGTGGACCCAGCTTGGGTTTAACTTTCTGGTTCTCTCTTGCCGTTTGGGCATCTGGGCTTTGTTCTTGGCATTTTGTCGACCGGGAGAATGAAGAGCGTGTCACTGTTAGGTTAGGTTGAGAGTATGCGGGCAGTGGGCAAATCAGCCCTCTTGTGCTTTTTGATCTCCTCACTTGAGATTCAATTTCACGCGACCCTGCCACTTTGATCTGGCCCACGCCTTCATTAACCAGGTCCAACACTTGCCTTTCTTGGATCTTGCCCCTCCTGACAAAGGTACTCGGGTTTGTGGGGGTGTGGCCAGGGTTAGTCGGGGTGTGCCTAGGGTTTGTGGGGGTGTGGCATGATCTCTGGGATGTGCCGAGGGTTTGTGGGGGTGTGTGCCCCCTTGGACTTTAGGATTAGGTTTGAGTGTTGGGCTGGTGGATGCATATGTGTGACTGGGAGAGGTAAGGCTGCAGAGTTTGGAGTGGTGAGGTATGAGGTGCTATGGTGCATTTGGCTCGTGTGGTGAAGCCAGGTGAATCTGGCCCATGCCTTTCATTATCGTGGTCCGACACCACTTGGTTCAATGGACCGGGTGTGCACTGGGACACATCATCAGTAATGCATCCTCGGATCATGGGGTGTTTCGGGTCTTTCATCATTAAACACCCTCCCCGAGATGACCCAGCCGGAGTTGATCAAGCTCGGCTTGTGTTTTCCCATGGACCAGGATGATGAGAGGCATGTAACTATGAGGGTAATGACGTTTTTAAACATCATTACCTGGCATCTGTATGCCTGGGATTGCATGGGTTAAATTGACAGTGTTTACTGGGCATTCGGTGTCTCTGCACCTGAGTTTAGTGGTGACTGGTTTTCTGTGGACCCAGCTTGGGTTTAACTTTCTGGTTCTCTCTTGCCGTTTGGGCATCTGGGCTTTGTTCTTGGCATTTTGTCGACCGGGAGAATGAAGAGCGTGTCACTGTTAGGTTAGGTTGAGAGTATGCGGGCAGTGGGCAAATCAGCCCTCTTGTGCTTTTTGATCTCCTCACTTGAGATTCAATTTCACGCGACCCTGCCACTTTGATCTGGCCCACGCCTTCATTAACCAGGTCCAACACTTGCCTTTCTTGGATCTTGCCCCTCCTGACAAAGGTACTCGGGTTTGTGGGGGTGTGGCCAGGGTTAGTCGGGGTGTGCCTAGGGTTTGTGGGGGTGTGGCATGATCTCTGGGATGTGCCGAGGGTTTGTGGGGGTGTGTGCCCCCTTGGACTTTAGGATTAGGTTTGAGTGTTGGGCTGGTGGATGCATATGTGTGACTGGGAGAGGTAAGGCTGCAGAGTTTGGAGTGGTGAGGTATGAGGTGCTATGGTGCATTTGGCTCGTGTGGTGAAGCCAGGTGAATCTGGCCCATGCCTTTCATTATCGTGGTCCGACACCACTTGGTTCAATGGACCGGGTGTGCACTGGGACACATCATCAGTAATGCATCCTCGGATCATGGGGTGTTTCGGGTCTTTCATCATTAAACACCCTCCCCGAGATGACCCAGCCGGAGTTGATCAAGCTCGGCTTGTGTTTTCCCATGGACCAGGATGATGAGAGGCATGTAACTATGAGGGTAATGACGTTTTTAAACATCATTACCTGGCATCTGTATGCCTGGGATTGCATGGGTTAAATTGACAGTGTTTACTGGGCATTCGGTGTCTCTGCACCTGAGTTTAGTGGTGACTGGTTTTCTGTGGACCCAGCTTGGGTTTAACTTTCTGGTTCTCTCTTGCCGTTTGGGCATCTGGGCTTTGTTCTTGGCATTTTGTCGACCGGGAGAATGAAGAGCGTGTCACTGTTAGGTTAGGTTGAGAGTATGCGGGCAGTGGGCAAATCAGCCCTCTTGTGCTTTTTGATCTCCTCACTTGAGATTCAATTTCACGCGACCCTGCCACTTTGATCTGGCCCACGCCTTCATTAACCAGGTCCAACACTTGCCTTTCTTGGATCTTGCCCCTCCTGACAAAGGTACTCGGGTTTGTGGGGGTGTGGCCAGGGTTAGTCGGGGTGTGCCTAGGGTTTGTGGGGGTGTGGCATGATCTCTGGGATGTGCCGAGGGTTTGTGGGGGTGTGTGCCCCCTTGGACTTTAGGATTAGGTTTGAGTGTTGGGCTGGTGGATGCATATGTGTGACTGGGAGAGGTAAGGCTGCAGAGTTTGGAGTGGTGAGGTATGAGGTGCTATGGTGCATTTGGCTCGTGTGGTGAAGCCAGGTGAATCTGGCCCATGCCTTTCATTATCGTGGTCCGACACCACTTGGTTCAATGGACCGGGTGTGCACTGGGACACATCATCAGTAATGCATCCTCGGATCATGGGGTGTTTCGGGTCTTTCATCATTAAACACCCTCCCCGAGATGACCCAGCCGGAGTTGATCAAGCTCGGCTTGTGTTTTCCCATGGACCAGGATGATGAGAGGCATGTAACTATGAGGGTAATGACGTTTTTAAACATCATTACCTGGCATCTGTATGCCTGGGATTGCATGGGTTAAATTGACAGTGTTTACTGGGCATTCGGTGTCTCTGCACCTGAGTTTAGTGGTGACTGGTTTTCTGTGGACCCAGCTTGGGTTTAACTTTCTGGTTCTCTCTTGCCGTTTGGGCATCTGGGCTTTGTTCTTGGCATTTTGTCGACCGGGAGAATGAAGAGCGTGTCACTGTTAGGTTAGGTTGAGAGTATGCGGGCAGTGGGCAAATCAGCCCTCTTGTGCTTTTTGATCTCCTCACTTGAGATTCAATTTCACGCGACCCTGCCACTTTGATCTGGCCCACGCCTTCATTAACCAGGTCCAACACTTGCCTTTCTTGGATCTTGCCCCTCCTGACAAAGGTACTCGGGTTTGTGGGGGTGTGGCTCGCGTTAGGGTTAGGGTTAGGGTTAGGGTTAGGGTTAGGGTTAGGGTTAGGGTTAGGGTTAGGGTTAGGGTTAGGGTTAGGGTTAGGGTTAGGGTTAGGGTTAGGGTTAGGGTTAGGGTTAGGGTTAGGGTTAGGGTTAGGGTTAGGGTTAGGGTTAGGGTTAGGGTTAGGGTTAGGGTTAGGGTTAGGGTTAGGGTTAGGGTTAGGGTTAGGGTTAGGGTTAGGGTTAGGGTTAGGGTTAGGGTTAGGGTTAGGGTTAGGGTTAGGGTTAGGGTTAGGGTTAGGGTTAGGGTTAGGGTTAGGGTTAGGGTTAGGGTTAGGGTTAGGGTTAGGGTTAGGGTTAGGGTTAGGGTTAGGGTTAGGGTTAGGGTTAGGGTTAGGGTTAGGGTTAGGGTTAGGGTTAGGGTTAGGGTTAGGGTTAGGGTTAGGGTTAGGGTTAGGGTTAGGGTTAGGGTTAGGGTTAGGGTTAGGGTTAGGGTTAGGGTTAGGGTTAGGGTTAGGGTTAGGGTTAGGGTTAGGGTTAGGGTTAGGGTTAGGGTTAGGGTTAGGGTTAGGTTGAGAGTATGCGGGCAGTGGGCAAATCAGCCCTCTTGTGCTTTTTGATCTCCTGACTTGAGATTCAATTTCACGCGACCCTGCCACTTTGATCTGGCCCACGCCTTCATTAACCAGGTCCAACACTTGCCTTTCTTGGATCTTGCCCCTCCTGACAAAGGTACTCGGGTTTGTGGGGGTGTGGCTCGCGTTAGGGTTAGGGTTAGGGTTAGGGTTAGGGTTAGGGTTAGGGTTAGGGTTAGGGTTAGGGTTAGGGTTAGGGTTAGGGTTAGGGTTAGGGTTAGGGTTAGGGTTAGGGTTAGGGTTAGGGTTAGGGTTAGGTTGAGAGTATGCGGGCAGTGGGCAAATCAGCCCTCTTGTGCTTTTTGATCTCCTCACTTGAGATTCAATTTCACGCGACCCTGCCACTTTGATCTGGCCCACGCCTTCATTAACCAGGTCCAACACTTGCCTTTCTTGGATCTTGCCCCTCCTGACAAAGGTAATCGGGTTTGTGGGGGAGTGGCCAGGGTTAGTCGGGGTGTGCCTAGGGTTTGTGGGGGTGTGGCATGATCTCTGGGATGTGCCGAGGGTTTGTGGGGGTGTGTGCCCCCTTGGACTTTAGGATTAGGTTTGAGTGTTGGGCTGGTGGATGTATATGTGTGACTGGGATAGGTAAGGCTGCAGAGTTTTGAGTGGTGAGGTATGAGGTGCTATTGGGCTTAGGCTTGTGTGGTGAAGCTAGGTGAATCTGGCCCATGCCTTTCATTATCATGGTCCGACACCACTTGGTTCAATGGACCGGGTGTGCACTGGGACACATCATCAGTAATGCATCCTCGGATCATGGGGTGTTTCGGGTCTTTCATCATTAAACACCCTCCCCGAGATGACCCAGCCGGAGTTGATCAAGCTCGGCTTGTGTTTTCCCATGGACCAGGATAATGAGAGACATGTAACTAAGAGGGTAATGTTGTTTTTAAACATCATTACCTGGCATCTGTATGCCTGGGATTGCATGGGTTAAATTGACAGTGTTTACTGGGCATTCGGTGTCTCTGCACCTGAGTTTAGTGGTGACTGGTTTTCTGTGGACCCAGCTTGGGTTTAACTTTCTGGTTCTCTCTTGCCGTTTGGGCATCTGGGCTTTGTTCTTGGCATTTTGTCGACCGGGAGAATGAAGAGCGTGTCACTGTTAGGTTAGGTTGAGAGTATGCGGGCAGTGGGCAAATCAGCCCTCTTGTGCTTTTTGATCTCCTCACTTGAGATTCAATTTCACGCGACCCTGCCACTTTGATCTGGCCCACGCCTTCATTAACCAGGTCCAACACTTGCCTTTCTTGGATCTTGCCCCTCCTGACAAAGGTAATCGGGTTTGTGGGGGAGTGGCCAGGGTTAGTCGGGGTGTGCCTAGGGTTTGTGGGGGTGTGGCATGATCTCTGGGATGTGCCGAGGGTTTGTGGGGGTGTGTGCCCCCTTGGACTTTAGGATTAGGTTTGAGTGTTGGGCTGGTGGATGTATATGTGTGACTGGGATAGGTAAGGCTGCAGAGTTTTGAGTGGTGAGGTATGAGGTGCTATTGGGCTTAGGCTTGTGTGGTGAAGCTAGGTGAATCTGGCCCATGCCTTTCATTATCATGGTCCGACACCACTTGGTTCAATGGACCGGGTGTGCACTGGGACACATCATCAGTAATGCATCCTCGGATCATGGGGTGTTTCGGGTCTTTCATCATTAAACACCCTCCCCGAGATGACCCAGCCGGAGTTGATCAAGCTCGGCTTGTGTTTTCCCATGGACCAGGATAATGAGAGACATGTAACTAAGAGGGTAATGTTGTTTTTAAACATCATTACCTGGCATCTGTATGCCTGGGATTGCATGGGTTAAATTGACAGTGTTTACTGGGCATTCGGTGTCTCTGCACCTGAGTTTAGTGGTGACTGGTTTTCTGTGGACCCAGCTTGGGTTTAACTTTCTGGTTCTCTCTTGCCGTTTGGGCATCTGGGCTTTGTTCTTGGCATTTTGTCGACCGGGAGAATGAAGAGCGTGTCACTGTTAGGTTAGGTTGAGAGTATGCGGGCAGTGGGCAAATCAGCCCTCTTGTGCTTTTTGATCTCCTCACTTGAGATTCAATTTCACGCGACCCTGCCACTTTGATCTGGCCCACGCCTTCATTAACCAGGTCCAACACTTGCCTTTCTTGGATCTTGCCCCTCCTGACAAAGGTAATCGGGTTTGTGGGGGAGTGGCCAGGGTTAGTCGGGGTGTGCCTAGGGTTTGTGGGGGTGTGGCATGATCTCTGGGATGTGCCGAGGGTTTGTGGGGGTGTGTGCCCCCTTGGACTTTAGGATTAGGTTTGAGTGTTGGGCTGGTGGATGTATATGTGTGACTGGGATAGGTAAGGCTGCAGAGTTTTGAGTGGTGAGGTATGAGGTGCTATTGGGCTTAGGCTTGTGTGGTGAAGCTAGGTGAATCTGGCCCATGCCTTTCATTATCATGGTCCGACACCACTTGGTTCAATGGACCGGGTGTGCACTGGGACACATCATCAGTAATGCATCCTCGGATCATGGGGTGTTTCGGGTCTTTCATCATTAAACACCCTCCCCGAGATGACCCAGCCGGAGTTGATCAAGCTCGGCTTGTGTTTTCCCATGGACCAGGATAATGAGAGACATGTAACTAAGAGGGTAATGTTGTTTTTAAACATCATTACCTGGCATCTGTATGCCTGGGATTGCATGGGTTAAATTGACAGTGTTTACTGGGCATTCGGTGTCTCTGCACCTGAGTTTAGTGGTGACTGGTTTTCTGTGGACCCAGCTTGGGTTTAACTTTCTGGTTCTCTCTTGCCGTTTGGGCATCTGGGCTTTGTTCTTGGCATTTTGTCGACCGGGAGAATGAAGAGCGTGTCACTGTTAGGTTAGGTTGAGAGTATGCGGGCAGTGGGCAAATCAGCCCTCTTGTGCTTTTTGATCTCCTCACTTGAGATTCAATTTCACGCGACCCTGCCACTTTGATCTGGCCCACGCCTTCATTAACCAGGTCCAACACTTGCCTTTCTTGGATCTTGCCCCTCCTGACAAAGGTACTCGGGTTTGTGGGGGTGTGGCCAGGGTTAGTCGGGGTGTGCCTAGGGTTTGTGGGGGTGTGGCATGATCTCTGGGATGTGCCGAGGGTTTGTGGGGGTGTGTGCCCCCTTGGACTTTAGGATTAGGTTTGAGTGTTGGGCTGGTGGATGCATATGTGTGACTGGGAGAGGTAAGGCTGCAGAGTTTGGAGTGGTGAGGTATGAGGTGCTATGGTGCATTTGGCTCGTGTGGTGAAGCCAGGTGAATCTGGCCCATGCCTTTCATTATCGTGGTCCGACACCACTTGGTTCAATGGACCGGGTGTGCACTGGGACACATCATCAGTAATGCATCCTCGGATCATGGGGTGTTTCGGGTCTTTCATCATTAAACACCCTCCCCGAGATGACCCAGCCGGAGTTGATCAAGCTCGGCTTGTGTTTTCCCATGGACCAGGATGATGAGAGGCATGTAACTATGAGGGTAATGACGTTTTTAAACATCATTACCTGGCATCTGTATGCCTGGGATTGCATGGGTTAAATTGACAGTGTTTACTGGGCATTCGGTGTCTCTGCACCTGAGTTTAGTGGTGACTGGTTTTCTGTGGACCCAGCTTGGGTTTAACTTTCTGGTTCTCTCTTGCCGTTTGGGCATCTGGGCTTTGTTCTTGGCATTTTGTCGACCGGGAGAATGAAGAGCGTGTCACTGTTAGGTTAGGTTGAGAGTATGCGGGCAGTGGGCAAATCAGCCCTCTTGTGCTTTTTGATCTCCTCACTTGAGATTCAATTTCACGCGACCCTGCCACTTTGATCTGGCCCACGCCTTCATTAACCAGGTCCAACACTTGCCTTTCTTGGATCTTGCCCCTCCTGACAAAGGTACTCGGGTTTGTGGGGGTGTGGCCAGGGTTAGTCGGGGTGTGCCTAGGGTTTGTGGGGGTGTGGCATGATCTCTGGGATGTGCCGAGGGTTTGTGGGGGTGTGTGCCCCCTTGGACTTTAGGATTAGGTTTGAGTGTTGGGCTGGTGGATGCATATGTGTGACTGGGAGAGGTAAGGCTGCAGAGTTTGGAGTGGTGAGGTATGAGGTGCTATGGTGCATTTGGCTCGTGTGGTGAAGCCAGGTGAATCTGGCCCATGCCTTTCATTATCGTGGTCCGACACCACTTGGTTCAATGGACCGGGTGTGCACTGGGACACATCATCAGTAATGCATCCTCGGATCATGGGGTGTTTCGGGTCTTTCATCATTAAACACCCTCCCCGAGATGACCCAGCCGGAGTTGATCAAGCTCGGCTTGTGTTTTCCCATGGACCAGGATGATGAGAGGCATGTAACTATGAGGGTAATGACGTTTTTAAACATCATTACCTGGCATCTGTATGCCTGGGATTGCATGGGTTAAATTGACAGTGTTTACTGGGCATTCGGTGTCTCTGCACCTGAGTTTAGTGGTGACTGGTTTTCTGTGGACCCAGCTTGGGTTTAACTTTCTGGTTCTCTCTTGCCGTTTGGGCATCTGGGCTTTGTTCTTGGCATTTTGTCGACCGGGAGAATGAAGAGCGTGTCACTGTTAGGTTAGGTTGAGAGTATGCGGGCAGTGGGCAAATCAGCCCTCTTGTGCTTTTTGATCTCCTCACTTGAGATTCAATTTCACGCGACCCTGCCACTTTGATCTGGCCCACGCCTTCATTAACCAGGTCCAACACTTGCCTTTCTTGGATCTTGCCCCTCCTGACAAAGGTACTCGGGTTTGTGGGGGTGTGGCCAGGGTTAGTCGGGGTGTGCCTAGGGTTTGTGGGGGTGTGGCATGATCTCTGGGATGTGCCGAGGGTTTGTGGGGGTGTGTGCCCCCTTGGACTTTAGGATTAGGTTTGAGTGTTGGGCTGGTGGATGCATATGTGTGACTGGGAGAGGTAAGGCTGCAGAGTTTGGAGTGGTGAGGTATGAGGTGCTATGGTGCATTTGGCTCGTGTGGTGAAGCCAGGTGAATCTGGCCCATGCCTTTCATTATCGTGGTCCGACACCACTTGGTTCAATGGACCGGGTGTGCACTGGGACACATCATCAGTAATGCATCCTCGGATCATGGGGTGTTTCGGGTCTTTCATCATTAAACACCCTCCCCGAGATGACCCAGCCGGAGTTGATCAAGCTCGGCTTGTGTTTTCCCATGGACCAGGATGATGAGAGGCATGTAACTATGAGGGTAATGACGTTTTTAAACATCATTACCTGGCATCTGTATGCCTGGGATTGCATGGGTTAAATTGACAGTGTTTACTGGGCATTCGGTGTCTCTGCACCTGAGTTTAGTGGTGACTGGTTTTCTGTGGACCCAGCTTGGGTTTAACTTTCTGGTTCTCTCTTGCCGTTTGGGCATCTGGGCTTTGTTCTTGGCATTTTGTCGACCGGGAGAATGAAGAGCGTGTCACTGTTAGGTTAGGTTGAGAGTATGCGGGCAGTGGGCAAATCAGCCCTCTTGTGCTTTTTGATCTCCTCACTTGAGATTCAATTTCACGCGACCCTGCCACTTTGATCTGGCCCACGCCTTCATTAACCAGGTCCAACACTTGCCTTTCTTGGATCTTGCCCCTCCTGACAAAGGTACTCGGGTTTGTGGGGGTGTGGCCAGGGTTAGTCGGGGTGTGCCTAGGGTTTGTGGGGGTGTGGCATGATCTCTGGGATGTGCCGAGGGTTTGTGGGGGTGTGTGCCCCCTTGGACTTTAGGATTAGGTTTGAGTGTTGGGCTGGTGGATGCATATGTGTGACTGGGAGAGGTAAGGCTGCAGAGTTTGGAGTGGTGAGGTATGAGGTGCTATGGTGCATTTGGCTCGTGTGGTGAAGCCAGGTGAATCTGGCCCATGCCTTTCATTATCGTGGTCCGACACCACTTGGTTCAATGGACCGGGTGTGCACTGGGACACATCATCAGTAATGCATCCTCGGATCATGGGGTGTTTCGGGTCTTTCATCATTAAACACCCTCCCCGAGATGACCCAGCCGGAGTTGATCAAGCTCGGCTTGTGTTTTCCCATGGACCAGGATGATGAGAGGCATGTAACTATGAGGGTAATGACGTTTTTAAACATCATTACCTGGCATCTGTATGCCTGGGATTGCATGGGTTAAATTGACAGTGTTTACTGGGCATTCGGTGTCTCTGCACCTGAGTTTAGTGGTGACTGGTTTTCTGTGGACCCAGCTTGGGTTTAACTTTCTGGTTCTCTCTTGCCGTTTGGGCATCTGGGCTTTGTTCTTGGCATTTTGTCGACCGGGAGAATGAAGAGCGTGTCACTGTTAGGTTAGGTTGAGAGTATGCGGGCAGTGGGCAAATCAGCCCTCTTGTGCTTTTTGATCTCCTCACTTGAGATTCAATTTCACGCGACCCTGCCACTTTGATCTGGCCCACGCCTTCATTAACCAGGTCCAACACTTGCCTTTCTTGGATCTTGCCCCTCCTGACAAAGGTACTCGGGTTTGTGGGGGTGTGGCTCGCGTTAGGGTTAGGGTTAGGGTTAGGGTTAGGGTTAGGGTTAGGGTTAGGGTTAGGGTTAGGGTTAGGGTTAGGGTTAGGGTTAGGGTTAGGGTTAGGGTTAGGGTTAGGGTTAGGGTTAGGGTTAGGGTTAGGGTTAGGGTTAGGGTTAGGGTTAGGGTTAGGGTTAGGGTTAGGGTTAGGGTTAGGGTTAGGGTTAGGGTTAGGGTTAGGGTTAGGGTTAGGGTTAGGGTTAGGGTTAGGGTTAGGGTTAGGGTTAGGGTTAGGGTTAGGGTTAGGGTTAGGGTTAGGGTTAGGGTTAGGGTTAGGGTTAGGGTTAGGGTTAGGGTTAGGGTTAGGGTTAGGGTTAGGGTTAGGGTTAGGGTTAGGGTTAGGGTTAGGGTTAGGGTTAGGGTTAGGGTTAGGGTTAGGGTTAGGGTTAGGGTTAGGGTTAGGGTTAGGGTTAGGGTTAGGGTTAGGGTTAGGGTTAGGGTTAGGGTTAGGGTTAGGGTTAGGGTTAGGGTTAGGGTTAGGGTTAGGGTTAGGGTTAGGGTTAGGGTTAGGGTTAGGGTTAGGGTTAGGGTTAGGGTTAGGGTTAGGGTTAGGGTTAGGGTTAGGGTTAGGGTTAGGGTTAGGGTTAGGGTTAGGGTTAGGGTTAGGGTTAGGGTTAGGGTTAGGGTTAGGGTTAGGGTTAGGGTTAGGGTTAGGGTTAGGGTTAGGGTTAGGGTTAGGGTTAGGGTTAGGGTTAGGGTTAGGGTTAGGGTTAGGGTTAGGGTTAGGGTTAGGGTTAGGGTTAGGGTTAGGGTTAGGGTTAGGGTTAGGGTTAGGGTTAGGGTTAGGGTTAGGGTTAGGGTTAGGGTTAGGGTTAGGGTTAGGGTTAGGGTTAGGGTTAGGGTTAGGGTTAGGGTTAGGGTTAGGGTTAGGGTTAGGGTTAGGGTTAGGGTTAGGGTTAGGGTTAGGGTTAGGGTTAGGGTTAGGGTTAGGGTTAGGGTTAGGGTTAGGGTTAGGGTTAGGGTTAGGGTTAGGGTTAGGGTTAGGGTTAGGGTTAGGGTTAGGGTTAGGGTTAGGGTTAGGGTTAGGTTGAGAGTATGCGGGCAGTGGGCAAATCAGCCCTCTTGTGCTTTTTGATCTCCTCACTTGAGATTCAATTTCACGCGACCCTGCCACTTTGATCTGGCCCACGCCTTCATTCACCAGGTCCCACACTTGCCTTTCTTGGATCTTGCCCCTCCTGACAAAGGTAATCGGGTTTGTGGGGGTGTGGCCAGGGTTAGTCGGGGTGTGCCTAGAGTTTGTGGGGGTGTGGCATGATCACTGGGATGTGCCGAGGGTTTGTGGGGGTGTGTGCCCCCTTGGACTTTAGGATTAGGTTTGAGTGTTGGGCTGGTGGATGTATATGTGACTGGGATAGGTAAGGCTGCAGAGTTTGGAGTGGTGAGGTATGAGATGCTATGGCGTATAGGCTCGTGTGGTGAAGCCAGCTGAATCTGGCCCATGCCTTTCATTATCGTGGTCCGACACCACTTGGTTCAGTGAACCGGGTGTGCACTGGGACACATCATCAGTAATGCATCCTCGGATCATGGGGTGTTTCGGGTCTTTCATCATTAAACACCCTCCCCGAGATGACCCAGCCGGAGTTGATCAAGCTCGGCTTGTGTTTTCCCATGGACCAGGATAATGAGAGGCATGTAACTATGATGGTAATGTTGTTTTTAAACATCATTACCTGGCATCTGTATGCCTGGGGATGCATGGGTTAAATTGACAGTGTTTACTGGGCATTCGGTGTCTCTGCACCTGAGTTTAGTGGTGACTTGTTTTCTGTGGACCCAGCTTGGGTTTAACTTTCTGGTTCTCTCTTGACGTTGGGCATCTGGGCTTTGTTCTTGGCATTTTGTCGACCGGGAGAATGAAGAGCGTGTCACTGTTAGGTTAGGTTGAGAGTATGCGGGCAGTGGGCAAATCAGCCCTCTTGTGCTTTTTGATCTCCTCACTTGAGATTCAATTTCACGCGACCCTGCCACTTTGATCTGGCCCACGCCTTCATTCACCAGGTCCAACACTTGCCTTTCTTGGATCTTGCCCCTCCTGACAAAGGTAATCGGGTTTGTGGGGGTGTGGCCAGGGTTAGTCGGGGTGTGCCTAGAGTTTGTGGGGGTGTGGCATGATCACTGGGATGTGCCGAGGGTTTGTGGGGGTGTGTGCCCCCTTGGACTTTAGGATTAGGTTTGAGTGTTGGGCTGGTGGATGTATATGTGACTGGGATAGGTAAGGCTGCAGAGTTTGGAGTGGTGAGGTATGAGATGCTATGGCGTATAGGCTCGTGTGGTGAAGCCAGCTGAATCTGGCCCATGCCTTTCATTAGGGTTAGGGTTAGGGTTAGGGTTAGGGTTAGGGTTAGGGTTAGGGTTAGGGTTAGGGTTAGGGTTAGGGTTAGGGTTAGGGTTAGGGTTAGGGTTAGGGTTAGGGTTAGGGTTAGGGTTAGGGTTAGGGTTAGGGTTAGGGTTAGGGTTAGGGTTAGGGTTAGGTTGAGAGTATGCGGGCAGTGGGCAAATCAGCCCTCTTGTGCTTTTTGATCTCCTCACTTGAGATTCAATTTCACGCGACCCTGCCACTTTGATCTGGCCCACGCCTTCATTAACCAGGTCCAACACTTGCCTTTCTTGGATCTTGCCCCTCCTGACAAAGGTAATCGGGTTTGTGGGGGAGTGGCCAGGGTTAGTCGGGGTGTGCCTCGGGTTTGTGGGGGTGTGGCATGATCTGTGGGATGTGCCGAGGGTTTGTGGGGGTGTGTGCCCCCTTGGACTTTAGGATTAGGTTTGAGTGTTGGGCTGGTGGATGTATATGTGTGACTGGGATAGGTAAGGCTGCAGAGTTTGGAGTGGTGAGGTATGAGGTGCTGTGGCGCATAGGCCCCTGTGGTCAAGCCAGGTGAATCTGGCCCATGCCTTTCATTATCATGGTCCGACACCACTTGGTTCTATGGACCGGGTGTGCACTGGGACACATCATCAGTAATGCATCCTCGGATCATGGGGTGTTTCGGGTCTTTCATCATTAAACACCCTCCCCGAGATGACCCAGCCGGAGTTGATCAAGCTCGGCTTGTGTTTTCCCATGGACCAGGATAATGAGAGGCATGTAACTATGAGGGTAATGTTGTTTTTAAACATCATTACCCGGCATCTGTATGCCTGGGATTGCATGGGTTAAATTGACAGTGTTTACTGGGCATTCGGTGTCTCTGCACCTGAGTTTAGTGGTGACTGGTTTTCTGTGGACCCAGCTTGGGTTTAACTTTCTGGTTCTCTCTCGCCGTTTGGGCATCTGGGCTTTATTCTTGGCATTTTGTCGGCCGGGAGAATGAAGAGCGTGTCACTGTTAGGTTAGGTTGAGAGTATGCGGGCAGTGGGCAAATCAGCCCTCTTGTGCTTTTTGATCTCCTCACTTGAGATTCAATTTCACGCGACCCTGCCACTTTGATCTGGCCCACGCCTTCATTAACCAGGTCCAACACTTGCCTTTCTTGGATCTTGCCCCTCCTGACAAAGGTAATCGGGTTTGTGGGGGAGTGGCCAGGGTTAGTCGGGGTGTGCCTCGGGTTTGTGGGGGTGTGGCATGATCTGTGGGATGTGCCGAGGGTTTGTGGGGGTGTGTGCCCCCTTGGACTTTAGGATTAGGTTTGAGTGTTGGGCTGGTGGATGTATATGTGTGACTGGGATAGGTAAGGCTGCAGAGTTTGGAGTGGTGAGGTATGAGGTGCTGTGGCGCATAGGCCCCTGTGGTCAAGCCAGGTGAATCTGGCCCATGCCTTTCATTATCATGGTCCGACACCACTTGGTTCTATGGACCGGGTGTGCACTGGGACACATCATCAGTAATGCATCCTCGGATCATGGGGTGTTTCGGGTCTTTCATCATTAAACACCCTCCCCGAGATGACCCAGCCGGAGTTGATCAAGCTCGGCTTGTGTTTTCCCATGGACCAGGATAATGAGAGGCATGTAACTATGAGGGTAATGTTGTTTTTAAACATCATTACCCGGCATCTGTATGCCTGGGATTGCATGGGTTAAATTGACAGTGTTTACTGGGCATTCGGTGTCTCTGCACCTGAGTTTAGTGGTGACTGGTTTTCTGTGGACCCAGCTTGGGTTTAACTTTCTGGTTCTCTCTCGCCGTTTGGGCATCTGGGCTTTATTCTTGGCATTTTGTCGGCCGGGAGAATGAAGAGCGTGTCACTGTTAGGTTAGGTTGAGAGTATGCGGGCAGTGGGCAAATCAGCCCTCTTGTGCTTTTTGATCTCCTCACTTGAGATTCAATTTCACGCGACCCTGCCACTTTGATCTGGCCCACGCCTTCATTAACCAGGTCCAACACTTGCCTTTCTTGGATCTTGCCCCTCCTGACAAAGGTAATCGGGTTTGTGGGGGAGTGGCCAGGGTTAGTCGGGGTGTGCCTCGGGTTTGTGGGGGTGTGGCATGATCTGTGGGATGTGCCGAGGGTTTGTGGGGGTGTGTGCCCCCTTGGACTTTAGGATTAGGTTTGAGTGTTGGGCTGGTGGATGTATATGTGTGACTGGGATAGGTAAGGCTGCAGAGTTTGGAGTGGTGAGGTATGAGGTGCTGTGGCGCATAGGCCCCTGTGGTCAAGCCAGGTGAATCTGGCCCATGCCTTTCATTATCATGGTCCGACACCACTTGGTTCTATGGACCGGGTGTGCACTGGGACACATCATCAGTAATGCATCCTCGGATCATGGGGTGTTTCGGGTCTTTCATCATTAAACACCCTCCCCGAGATGACCCAGCCGGAGTTGATCAAGCTCGGCTTGTGTTTTCCCATGGACCAGGATAATGAGAGGCATGTAACTATGAGGGTAATGTTGTTTTTAAACGCATTAGGGTTAGGGTTAGGGTTAGGGTTAGGGTTAGGGTTAGGGTTAGGGTTAGGGTTAGGGTTAGGGTTAGGGTTAGGGTTAGGGTTAGGGTTAGGGTTAGGGTTAGGGTTAGGGTTAGGGTTAGGGTTAGGGTTAGGGTTAGGGTTAGGGTTAGGGTTAGGGTTAGGGTTAGGGTTAGGGTTAGGGTTAGGGTTAGGGTTAGGGTTAGGGTTAGGGTTAGGGTTAGGGTTAGGGTTAGGGTTAGGGTTAGGGTTAGGGTTAGGGTTAGGGTTAGGGTTAGGGTTAGGGTTAGGGTTAGGGTTAGGGTTAGGGTTAGGGTTAGGGTTAGGGTTAGGGTTAGGGTTAGGGTTAGGGTTAGGGTTAGGGTTAGGGTTAGGGTTAGGGTTAGGGTTAGGGTTAGGGTTAGGGTTAGGGTTAGGGTTAGGGTTAGGGTTAGGGTTAGGGTTAGGGTTAGGGTTAGGGTTAGGGTTAGGGTTAGGGTTAGGGTTAGGGTTAGGGTTAGGGTTAGGGTTAGGGTTAGGGTTAGGGTTAGGGTTAGGGTTAGGGTTAGGGTTAGGGTTAGGGTTAGGGTTAGGGTTAGGGTTAGGGTTAGGGTTAGGGTTAGGGTTAGGGTTAGGGTTAGGGTTAGGGTTAGGGTTAGGGTTAGGGTTAGGGTTAGGGTTAGGGTTAGGGTTAGGGTTAGGGTTAGGGTTAGGGTTAGGGTTAGGGTTAGGGTTAGGGTTAGGGTTAGGGTTAGGGTTAGGGTTAGGGTTAGGGTTAGGGTTAGGGTTAGGGTTAGGGTTAGGGTTAGGGTTAGGGTTAGGGTTAGGGTTAGGGTTAGGGTTAGGGTTAGGGTTAGGGTTAGGGTTAGGGTTAGGGTTAGGGTTAGGGTTAGGGTTAGGGTTAGGGTTAGGGTTAGGGTTAGGGTTAGGGTTAGGGTTAGGGTTAGGGTTAGGGTTAGGGTTAGGGTTAGGGTTAGGGTTAGGGTTAGGGTTAGGGTTAGGGTTAGGGTTAGGGTTAGGGTTAGGGTTAGGGTTAGGGTTAGGGTTAGGGTTAGGGTTAGGGTTAGGGTTAGGTTGAGAGTATGCGGGCAGTGGGCAAATCAGCCCTCTTGTGCTTTTTGATCTCCTCACTTGAGATTCAATTTCACGCGACCCTGCCACTTTGATCTGGCCCACGCCTTCATTAACCAGGTCCAACACTTGCCTTTCTTGGATCTTGCCCCTCCTGACAAAGGTAATCGGGTTTGTGGGGGAGTGGCCAGGGTTAGTCGGGGTGTGCCTAGGGTTTGTGGGGGTGTGGCATGATCTCTGGGATGTGCCGAGGGTTTGTGGGGGTGTGTGCCCCCTTGGACTTTAGGATTAGGTTTGAGTGTTGGGCTGGTGGATGTATATGTGTGACTGGGATAGGTAAGGCTGCATTAGGGTTAGGGTTAGGGTTAGGGTTAGGGTTAGGGTTAGGGTTAGGGTTAGGGTTAGGGTTAGGGTTAGGGTTAGGGTTAGGGTTAGGGTTAGGGTTAGGGTTAGGGTTAGGGTTAGGGTTAGGGTTAGGGTTAGGGTTAGGGTTAGGGTTAGGGTTAGGGTTAGGGTTAGGGTTAGGGTTAGGGTTAGGGTTAGGGTTAGGGTTAGGGTTAGGGTTAGGGTTAGGGTTAGGGTTAGGGTTAGGGTTAGGGTTAGGGTTAGGGTTAGGGTTAGGGTTAGGGTTAGGGTTAGGGTTAGGGTTAGGGTTAGGGTTAGGGTTAGGGTTAGGGTTAGGGTTAGGGTTAGGGTTAGGGTTAGGGTTAGGGTTAGGGTTAGGGTTAGGGTTAGGGTTAGGGTTAGGGTTAGGGTTAGGGTTAGGGTTAGGGTTAGGGTTAGGGTTAGGGTTAGGGTTAGGGTTAGGGTTAGGGTTAGGGTTAGGGTTAGGGTTAGGGTTAGGGTTAGGGTTAGGGTTAGGGTTAGGGTTAGGGTTAGGGTTAGGGTTAGGGTTAGGGTTAGGGTTAGGGTTAGGGTTAGGGTTAGGGTTAGGGTTAGGGTTAGGGTTAGGGTTAGGGTTAGGGTTAGGGTTAGGGTTAGGGTTAGGGTTAGGGTTAGGGTTAGGGTTAGGGTTAGGGTTAGGGTTAGGGTTAGGGTTAGGGTTAGGGTTAGGGTTAGGGTTAGGGTTAGGGTTAGGGTTAGGGTTAGGGTTAGGGTTAGGGTTAGGGTTAGGGTTAGGGTTAGGGTTAGGGTTAGGGTTAGGGTTAGGGTTAGGGTTAGGGTTAGGGTTAGGGTTAGGGTTAGGGTTAGGGTTAGGGTTAGGGTTAGGGTTAGGGTTAGGGTTAGGGTTAGGGTTAGGGTTAGGGTTAGGGTTAGGGTTAGGGTTAGGGTTAGGGTTAGGGTTAGGGTTAGGGTTAGGGTTAGGGTTAGGGTTAGGGTTAGGGT
The DNA here is from genome assembly GCF_030028105.1 of Mobula birostris. NCBI lineage: Eukaryota > Metazoa > Chordata > Chondrichthyes > Myliobatiformes > Myliobatidae > Mobula > Mobula birostris. Next base: position 159,207 of record NW_027278488.1, read on the forward strand.
TAGGGTTAGGGTTAGGGTTAGGGTTAGGGTTAGGGTTAGGGTTAGGGTTAGGGTTAGGGTTAGGGTTAGGGTTAGGGTTAGGGTTAGGGTTAGGGTTAGGGTTAGGGTTAGGGTTAGGGTTAGGGTTAGGGTTAGGGTTAGGGTTAGGGTTAGGGTTAGGGTTAGGGTTAGGGTTAGGGTTAGGGTTAGGGTTAGGGTTAGGGTTAGGGTTAGGGTTAGGGTTAGGGTTAGGGTTAGGGTTAGGGTTAGGGTTAGGGTTAGGGTTAGGGTTAGGGTTAGGGTTAGGGTTAGGGTTAGGGTTAGGGTTAGGGTTAGGGTTAGGGTTAGGGTTAGGGTTAGGGTTAGGGTTAGGGTTAGGGTTAGGGTTAGGGTTAGGGTTAGGGTTAGGGTTAGGGTTAGGGTTAGGGTTAGGGTTAGGGTTAGGGTTAGGGTTAGGGTTAGGGTTAGGGTTAGGGTTAGGGTTAGGGTTAGGGTTAGGGTTAGGGTTAGGGTTAGGGTTAGGGTTAGGGTTAGGGTTAGGGTTAGGGTTAGGGTTAGGGTTAGGGTTAGGGTTAGGGTTAGGGTTAGGGTTAGGGTTAGGGTTAGGGTTAGGGTTAGGGTTAGGGTTAGGGTTAGGGTTAGGGTTAGGGTTAGGGTTAGGGTTAGGGTTAGGGTTAGGGTTAGGGTTAGGGTTAGGGTTAGGGTTAGGGTTAGGGTTAGGGTTAGGGTTAGGGTTAGGGTTAGGGTTAGGGTTAGGGTTAGGGTTAGGGTTAGGGTTAGGGTTAGGGTTAGGGTTAGGGTTAGGGTTAGGGTTAGGGTTAGGGTTAGGGTTAGGGTTAGGGTTAGGGTTAGGGTTAGGGTTAGGGTTAGGGTTAGGGTTAGGGTTAGGGTTAGGGTTAGGGTTAGGGTTAGGGTTAGGGTTAGGGTTAGGGTTAGGGTTAGGGTTAGGGTTAGGGTTAGGGTTAGGGTTAGGGTTAGGGTTAGGGTTAGGGTTAGGGTTAGGGTTAGGGTTAGGGTTAGGGTTAGGGTTAGGGTTAGGGTTAGGGTTAGGGTTAGGGTTAGGGTTAGGGTTAGGGTTAGGGTTAGGGTTAGGGTTAGGGTTAGGGTTAGGGTTAGGGTTAGGGTTAGGGTTAGGGTTAGGGTTAGGGTTAGGGTTAGGGTTAGGGTTAGGGTTAGGGTTAGGGTTAGGGTTAGGGTTAGGGTTAGGGTTAGGGTTAGGGTTAGGGTTAGGGTTAGGGTTAGGGTTAGGGTTAGGGTTAGGGTTAGGGTTAGGGTTAGGGTTAGGGTTAGGGTTAGGGTTAGGGTTAGGGTTAGGGTTAGGGTTAGGGTTAGGGTTAGGGTTAGGGTTAGGGTTAGGGTTAGGGTTAGGGTTAGGGTTAGGGTTAGGGTTAGGGTTAGGGTTAGGGTTAGGGTTAGGGTTAGGGTTAGGGTTAGGGTTAGGGTTAGGGTTAGGGTTAGGGTTAGGGTTAGGGTTAGGGTTAGGGTTAGGGTTAGGGTTAGGGTTAGGGTTAGGGTTAGGGTTAGGGTTAGGGTTAGGGTTAGGGTTAGGGTTAGGGTTAGGGTTAGGGTTAGGGTTAGGGTTAGGGTTAGGGTTAGGGTTAGGGTTAGGGTTAGGGTTAGGGTTAGGGTTAGGGTTAGGGTTAGGGTTAGGGTTAGGGTTAGGGTTAGGGTTAGGGTTAGGGTTAGGGTTAGGGTTAGGGTTAGGGTTAGGGTTAGGGTTAGGGTTAGGGTTAGGGTTAGGGTTAGGGTTAGGGTTAGGGTTAGGGTTAGGGTTAGGGTTAGGGTTAGGGTTAGGGTTAGGGTTAGGGTTAGGGTTAGGGTTAGGGTTAGGGTTAGGGTTAGGGTTAGGTTGAGAGTATGCGGGCAGTGGGCAAATCAGCCCTCTTGTGCTTTTTGATCTCCTCACTTGAGATTCAATTTCACGCGACCCTGCCACTTTGATCTGGCCCACGCCTTCATTAACCAGGTCCAACACTTGCCTTTCTTGGATCTTGCCCCTCCTGACAAAGGTAATCGGGTTTGTGGGGGTGTGGCCAGGGTTAGTCGGGGTGTGCCTAGGGTTTGTGGGGGTGTGGCATGATCTCTGGGATGTGCCGAGGGTTTGTGGGGGTGTGTGCCCCCTTGGACTTTAGGATTAGGTTTGAGTGTTGGGCTGGTGGATGTATATGTGTGACTGGGATAGGTAAGGCTGCAGAATTTAGAGTGGTGAGGTATGAGGTGCTGTGGCGCATAGGCTCGTGTGGTGAAGCCAGGTGAATCTGGCTCATGCCTTTCATTATCGTGGTCCGACACCACTTGGTTCAATGGACCGGGTGTGCACTGGGACACATCATCAGTAATGCATCCTCGGATCATCGGGTGTTTCGGGTCTCTCATCATTAAACACCCTCCCCGAGATGACCCAGCCGGAGTTGATCAAGCTCGGCTTGTGTTTTCCCATGGACCAGGATAATGAGAGGCATGTAACTATGACGGTAATGTTGTTTTTAAACATCATTACCTGGCATCTGTATGCCTGGGATTGCATGGGTTAAATTGACAGTGTTTACTGGGCATTCGGTGTCTCTGCACCTGAGTTTAGTGGTGACTGGTTTTCTGTGGACCCAGCTTGGGTTTAACTTTCTGGTTCTCTCTCGCCGTTTGGGCATCTGGGCTTTATTCTTGGCATTTTGTCGACCGGGAGAATGAAGAGCGTGTCACTGTTAGGTTAGGTTGAGAGTATGCGGGCAGTGGGCAAATCAGCCCTCTTGTGCTTTTTGATCTCCTCACTTGAGATTCAATTTCACGCGACCCTGCCACTTTGATCTGGCCCACGCCTTCATTAACCAGGTCCAACACTTGCCTTTCTTGGATCTTGCCCCTCCTGACAAAGGTAATCGGGTTTGTGGGGGTGTGGCCAGGGTTAGTCGGGGTGTGCCTAGGGTTTGTGGGGGTGTGGCATGATCTCTGGGATGTGCCGAGGGTTTGTGGGGGTGTGTGCCCCCTTGGACTTTAGGATTAGGTTTGAGTGTTGGGCTGGTGGATGTATATGTGTGACTGGGATAGGTAAGGCTGCAGAATTTAGAGTGGTGAGGTATGAGGTGCTGTGGCGCATAGGCTCGTGTGGTGAAGCCAGGTGAATCTGGCTCATGCCTTTCATTATCGTGGTCCGACACCACTTGGTTCAATGGACCGGGTGTGCACTGGGACACATCATCAGTAATGCATCCTCGGATCATCGGGTGTTTCGGGTCTCTCATCATTAAACACCCTCCCCGAGATGACCCAGCCGGAGTTGATCAAGCTCGGCTTGTGTTTTCCCATGGACCAGGATAATGAGAGGCATGTAACTATGACGGTAATGTTGTTTTTAAACATCATTACCTGGCATCTGTATGCCTGGGATTGCATGGGTTAAATTGACAGTGTTTACTGGGCATTCGGTGTCTCTGCACCTGAGTTTAGTGGTGACTGGTTTTCTGTGGACCCAGCTTGGGTTTAACTTTCTGGTTCTCTCTCGCCGTTTGGGCATCTGGGCTTTATTCTTGGCATTTTGTCGACCGGGAGAATGAAGAGCGTGTCACTGTTAGGTTAGGTTGAGAGTATGCGGGCAGTGGGCAAATCAGCCCTCTTGTGCTTTTTGATCTCCTCACTTGAGATTCAATTTCACGCGACCCTGCCACTTTGATCTGGCCCACGCCTTCATTAACCAGGTCCAACACTTGCCTTTCTTGGATCTTGCCCCTCCTGACAAAGGTAATCGGGTTTGTGGGGGTGTGGCCAGGGTTAGTCGGGGTGTGCCTAGGGTTTGTGGGGGTGTGGCATGATCTCTGGGATGTGCCGAGGGTTTGTGGGGGTGTGTGCCCCCTTGGACTTTAGGATTAGGTTTGAGTGTTGGGCTGGTGGATGTATATGTGTGACTGGGATAGGTAAGGCTGCAGAATTTAGAGTGGTGAGGTATGAGGTGCTGTGGCGCATAGGCTCGTGTGGTGAAGCCAGGTGAATCTGGCTCATGCCTTTCATTATCGTGGTCCGACACCACTTGGTTCAATGGACCGGGTGTGCACTGGGACACATCATCAGTAATGCATCCTCGGATCATCGGGTGTTTCGGGTCTCTCATCATTAAACACCCTCCCCGAGATGACCCAGCCGGAGTTGATCAAGCTCGGCTTGTGTTTTCCCATGGACCAGGATAATGAGAGGCATGTAACTATGACGGTAATGTTGTTTTTAAACATCATTACCTGGCATCTGTATGCCTGGGATTGCATGGGTTAAATTGACAGTGTTTACTGGGCATTCGGTGTCTCTGCACCTGAGTTTAGTGGTGACTGGTTTTCTGTGGACCCAGCTTGGGTTTAACTTTCTGGTTCTCTCTCGCCGTTTGGGCATCTGGGCTTTATTCTTGGCATTTTGTCGACCGGGAGAATGAAGAGCGTGTCACTGTTAGGTTAGGTTGAGAGTATGCGGGCAGTGGGCAAATCAGCCCTCTTGTGCTTTTTGATCTCCTCACTTGAGATTCAATTTCACGCGACCCTGCCACTTTGATCTGGCCCACGCCTTCATTAACCAGGTCCAACACTTGCCTTTCTTGGATCTTGCCCCTCCTGACAAAGGTAATCGGGTTTGTGGGGGTGTGGCCAGGGTTAGTCGGGGTGTGCCTAGGGTTTGTGGGGGTGTGGCATGATCTCTGGGATGTGCCGAGGGTTTGTGGGGGTGTGTGCCCCCTTGGACTTTAGGATTAGGTTTGAGTGTTGGGCTGGTGGATGTATATGTGTGACTGGGATAGGTAAGGCTGCAGAATTTAGAGTGGTGAGGTATGAGGTGCTGTGGCGCATAGGCTCGTGTGGTGAAGCCAGGTGAATCTGGCTCATGCCTTTCATTATCGTGGTCCGACACCACTTGGTTCAATGGACCGGGTGTGCACTGGGACACATCATCAGTAATGCATCCTCGGATCATCGGGTGTTTCGGGTCTCTCATCATTAAACACCCTCCCCGAGATGACCCAGCCGGAGTTGATCAAGCTCGGCTTGTGTTTTCCCATGGACCAGGATAATGAGAGGCATGTAACTATGACGGTAATGTTGTTTTTAAACATCATTACCTGGCATCTGTATGCCTGGGATTGCATGGGTTAAATTGACAGTGTTTACTGGGCATTCGGTGTCTCTGCACCTGAGTTTAGTGGTGACTGGTTTTCTGTGGACCCAGCTTGGGTTTAACTTTCTGGTTCTCTCTCGCCGTTTGGGCATCTGGGCTTTATTCTTGGCATTTTGTCGACCGGGAGAATGAAGAGCGTGTCACTGTTAGGTTAGGTTGAGAGTATGCGGGCAGTGGGCAAATCAGCCCTCTTGTGCTTTTTGATCTCCTCACTTGAGATTCAATTTCACGCGACCCTGCCACTTTGATCTGGCCCACGCCTTCATTAACCAGGTCCAACACTTGCCTTTCTTGGATCTTGCCCCTCCTGACAAAGGTAATCGGGTTTGTGGGGGTGTGGCCAGGGTTAGTCGGGGTGTGCCTAGGGTTTGTGGGGGTGTGGCATGATCTCTGGGATGTGCCGAGGGTTTGTGGGGGTGTGTGCCCCCTTGGACTTTAGGATTAGGTTTGAGTGTTGGGCTGGTGGATGTATATGTGTGACTGGGATAGGTAAGGCTGCAGAATTTAGAGTGGTGAGGTATGAGGTGCTGTGGCGCATAGGCTCGTGTGGTGAAGCCAGGTGAATCTGGCTCATGCCTTTCATTATCGTGGTCCGACACCACTTGGTTCAATGGACCGGGTGTGCACTGGGACACATCATCAGTAATGCATCCTCGGATCATCGGGTGTTTCGGGTCTCTCATCATTAAACACCCTCCCCGAGATGACCCAGCCGGAGTTGATCAAGCTCGGCTTGTGTTTTCCCATGGACCAGGATAATGAGAGGCATGTAACTATGACGGTAATGTTGTTTTTAAACATCATTACCTGGCATCTGTATGCCTGGGATTGCATGGGTTAAATTGACAGTGTTTACTGGGCATTCGGTGTCTCTGCACCTGAGTTTAGGGTTTAACTTTCTGGTTCTCTCTCGCCGTTTGGGCATCTGGGCTTTATTCTTGGCATTTTGTCGACCGGGAGAATGAAGAGCGTGTCACTGTTAGGTTAGGTTGAGAGTATGCGGGCAGTGGGCAAATCAGCCCTCTTGTGCTTTTTGATCTCCTCACTTGAGATTCAATTTCACGCGACCCTGCCACTTTGATCTGGCCCACGCCTTCATTAACCAGGTCCAACACTTGCCTTTCTTGGATCTTGCCCCTCCTGACAAAGGTAATCGGGTTTGTGGGGGTGTGGCCAGGGTTAGTCGGGGTGTGCCTAGGGTTTGTGGGGGTGTGGCATGATCTCTGGGATGTGCCGAGGGTTTGTGGGGGTGTGTGCCCCCTTGGACTTTAGGATTAGGTTTGGGTTAGGGTTAGGGTTAGGGTTAGGGTTAGGGTTAGGGTTAGGGTTAGGGTTAGGGTTAGGGTTAGGGTTAGGGTTAGGGTTAGGGTTAGGGTTAGGGTTAGGGTTAGGGTTAGGGTTAGGGTTAGGGTTAGGGTTAGGGTTAGGGTTAGGGTTAGGGTTAGGGTTAGGGTTAGGGTTAGGGTTAGGGTTAGGGTTAGGGTTAGGGTTAGGGTTAGGGTTAGGGTTAGGGTTAGGGTTAGGGTTAGGGTTAGGGTTAGGGTTAGGGTTAGGGTTAGGGTTAGGGTTAGGGTTAGGGTTAGGGTTAGGGTTAGGGTTAGGGTTAGGGTTAGGGTTAGGGTTAGGGTTAGGGTTAGGGTTAGGGTTAGGGTTAGGGTTAGGGTTAGGGTTAGGGTTAGGGTTAGGGTTAGGGTTAGGGTTAGGGTTAGGGTTAGGGTTAGGGTTAGGGTTAGGGTTAGGGTTAGGGTTAGGGTTAGGGTTAGGGTTAGGGTTAGGGTTAGGGTTAGGGTTAGGGTTAGGGTTAGGGTTAGGGTTAGGGTTAGGGTTAGGGTTAGGGTTAGGGTTAGGGTTAGGGTTAGGGTTAGGGTTAGGGTTAGGGTTAGGGTTAGGGTTAGGGTTAGGGTTAGGGTTAGGGTTAGGGTTAGGGTTAGGGTTAGGGTTAGGGTTAGGGTTAGGGTTAGGGTTAGGGTTAGGGTTAGGGTTAGGGTTAGGGTTAGGGTTAGGGTTAGGGTTAGGGTTAGGGTTAGGGTTAGGGTTAGGGTTAGGGTTAGGGTTAGGGTTAGGGTTAGGGTTAGGGTTAGGGTTAGGGTTAGGGTTAGGGTTAGGGTTAGGGTTAGGGTTAGGGTTAGGGTTAGGGTTAGGGTTAGGGTTAGGGTTAGGGTTAGGGTTAGGGTTAGGGTTAGGGTTAGGGTTAGGGTTAGGGTTAGGGTTAGGGTTAGGGTTAGGGTTAGGGTTAGGGTTAGGGTTAGGGTTAGGGTTAGGGTTAGGGTTAGGGTTAGGGTTAGGGTTAGGGTTAGGGTTAGGGTTAGGGTTAGGGTTAGGGTTAGGGTTAGGGTTAGGGTTAGGGTTAGGGTTAGGGTTAGGGTTAGGGTTAGGGTTAGGGTTAGGGTTAGGGTTAGGGTTAGGGTTAGGGTTAGGGTTAGGGTTAGGGTTAGGGTTAGGGTTAGGGTTAGGGTTAGGGTTAGGGTTAGGGTTAGGGTTAGGGTTAGGGTTAGGGTTAGGGTTAGGGTTAGGGTTAGGGTTAGGGTTAGGGTTAGGGTTAGGGTTAGGGTTAGGGTTAGGGTTAGGGTTAGGGTTAGGGTTAGGGTTAGGGTTAGGGTTAGGGTTAGGGTTAGGGTTAGGGTTAGGGTTAGGGTTAGGGTTAGGGTTAGGGTTAGGGTTAGGGTTAGGGTTAGGGTTAGGGTTAGGGTTAGGGTTAGGGTTAGGGTTAGGGTTAGGGTTAGGGTTAGGGTTAGGGTTAGGGTTAGGGTTAGGGTTAGGGTTAGGGTTAGGGTTAGGGTTAGGGTTAGGGTTAGGGTTAGGGTTAGGGTTAGGGTTAGGGTTAGGGTTAGGGTTAGGGTTAGGGTTAGGGTTAGGGTTAGGGTTAGGGTTAGGGTTAGGGTTAGGGTTAGGGTTAGGGTTAGGGTTAGGGTTAGGGTTAGGGTTAGGGTTAGGGTTAGGGTTAGGGTTAGGGTTAGGGTTAGGGTTAGGGTTAGGGTTAGGGTTAGGGTTAGGGTTAGGGTTAGGGTTAGGGTTAGGGTTAGGGTTAGGGTTAGGGTTAGGGTTAGGGTTAGGGTTAGGGTTAGGGTTAGGGTTAGGGTTAGGGTTAGGGTTAGGGTTAGGGTTAGGGTTAGGGTTAGGGTTAGGGTTAGGGTTAGGGTTAGGGTTAGGGTTAGGGTTAGGGTTAGGGTTAGGGTTAGGGTTAGGGTTAGGGTTAGGGTTAGGGTTAGGGTTAGGGTTAGGGTTAGGGTTAGGGTTAGGGTTAGGGTTAGGGTTAGGTTGAGAGTATGCGGGCAGTGGGCAAATCAGCCCTCTTGTGCTTTTTGATCTCCTCACTTGAGATTCAATTTCACGCGACCCTGCCACTTTGATCTGGCCCACGCCTTCATTAACCAGGTCCAACACTTGCCTTTCTTGGATCTTGCCCCATCCTGACAAAGGTAATCGGGTTTGTGGGGGAGTGGCCAGGGTTAGTCGGGGTGTGCCTAGGGTTTATGGGGGTGTGGCATGATCTCTGGGATGTGCCGAGGGTTTGTTGGGGTGTGTGGGTTAGGGTTAGGGTTAGGTTGAGAGTATGCGGGCAGTGGGCAAATCAGCCCTCTTGTGCTTTTTGATCTCCTCACTTGAGATTCAATTTCACGCGACCCTGCCACTTTGATCTAGGGTTAGGGTTAGGTTGAGAGTATGCGGGCAGTGGGCAAATCAGCCCTCTTGTGCTTTTTGATCTCCTCACTTGAGATTCAATTTCACTCGACCCTGCCACTTTGATCTGGCCCACGCCTTCATTAACCAGATCCAACACTTGCCTTTCTTGGATATTGCCCCTCCTGACAAAGATAATCGGGTTTGTGGGGGAGTGGCCAGGGTTAGTCGGGGTGTGCCTAGGGTTTGTGGGGGTGTGGCATGATCTCTGGGATGTGCCGAGGGTTTGTGGGGGTGTGTGCCCCCTTGGACTTTAGGATTAGGTTTGAGTGTTGGGCTGGTGGATGTATATGTGTGACTGGGATAGGTAAGGCTGCAGAGTTTTGAGTGGTGAGGTATGAGGTGCTATTGGGCTTAGGCTTGTGTGGTGAAGCTAGGTGAATCTGGCCCATGCCTTTCATTATCATGGTCCGACACCACTTGGTTCAATGGACCGGGTGTGCACTGGGACACATCATCAGTAATGCATCCTCGGATCATGGGGTGTTTCGGGTCTTTCATCATTAAACACCCTCCCCGAGATGACCCAGCCGGAGTTGATCAAGCTCGGCTTGTGTTTTCCCATGGACCAGGATAATGAGAGACATGTAACTATGATGGTAATGTTGTTTTTAAACATCATTACCTGGCATCTGTATGCCTGGGATTGCATGGGTTAAATTGACAGTGTTTACTGGGCATTCGGTGTCTCTGCACCTGAGTTTAGTGGTGGCTTGTTTTCGGTGGACCCAGCTTGGGTTTAACTTTCTGGTTCTCTCTTGCCGTTTGGGCATCTGGGCTTTCTTCTTGGCATTTTGTCGACCGGGAGAATGAAGAGCGTGTCACTGTTAGGTTAGGTTGAGAGTATGCGGGCAGTGGGCAAATCAGCCCTCTTGTGCTTTTTGATCTCCTCACTTGAGATTCAATTTCACGCGACCCTGCCACTTTGATCTGGCCCACGCCTTCATTAACCAGGTCCAACACTTGCCTTTCTTGGATCTTGCCCCATCCTGACAAAGGTAATCGGGTTTGTGGGGGAGTGGGTTAGGGTTAGGGTTAGGGTTAGGGTTAGGGTTAGGGTTAGGGTTAGGGTTAGGGTTAGGGTTAGGGTTAGGGTTAGGGTTAGGGTTAGGGTTAGGGTTAGGGTTAGGGTTAGGGTTAGGGTTAGGGTTAGGGTTAGGGTTAGGGTTAGGGTTAGGGTTAGGGTTAGGGTTAGGGTTAGGGTTAGGGTTAGGGTTAGGGTTAGGGTTAGGGTTAGGGTTAGGGTTAGGGTTAGGGTTAGGGTTAGGGTTAGGGTTAGGGTTAGGGTTAGGTTGAGAGTATGCGGGCAGTGGGCAAATCAGCCCTCTTGTGCTTTTTGATCTCCTGACTTGAGATTCAATTTCACGCGACCCTGCCACTTTGATCTGGCCCACGCCTTCATTAACCAGGTCCAACACTTGCCTTTCTTGGATCTTGCCCCTCCTGACAAAGGTAATCGGGTTTGTGGGGGAGTGGCCAGGGTTAGTCGGGGTGTGCCTAGGGTTTGTGGGGGTGTGGCATGATCTCTGGGATGTGCCGAGGGTTTGTGGGGGTGTGTGCCCCCTTGGACTTTAGGATTAGGTTTGAGTGTTGGGCTGGTGGATGTATATGTGTGACTGGGATAGGTAAGGCTGCAGAGTTTTGAGTGGTGAGGTATGAGGTTCTATGGGGCTTAGTGGTGAAGCCAGGTGAATCTGGCCCATGCCTTTCATTACCGTGGTCCGACACCACTTGGTTCAGTGAACCGGGTGTGCACTGGCACACATCATCAGTAATGCATCCTCGGATCATGGGGTGTTTCGGGTCTTTCATCATTAAACACCCTCCCCGAGATGACCCAGCCGGAGTTGATCAAGCTCGGCTTGTGTTTTCCCATGGACCAGGATAATGAGAGGCATGTAACTATGAGGGTAATGTTGTTTTTAAACATCATTACCCGGCATCTGTATGCCTGGGATTGCATGGGTTAAATTGACAGTGTTTACTGGGCATTCGGTGTCTCTGCACCTGAGTTTAGTGGTGACTGGTTTTCTGTGGACCCAGCTTGGGTTTAACTTTCTGGTTCTCTCTCGCCGTTTGGGCATCTGGGCTTTATTCTTGGCATTTTGTCGACCGGGAGAATGAAGAGCGTGTCACTGTTAGGTTAGGTTGAGAGTATGCGGGCAGTGGGCAAATCAGCCCTCTTGTGCTTTTTGATCTCCTGACTTGAGATTCAATTTCACGCGACCCTGCCACTTTGATCTGGCCCACGCCTTCATTAACCAGGTCCAACACTTGCCTTTCTTGGATCTTGCCCCTCCTGACAAAGGTAATCGGGTTTGTGGGGGAGTGGCCAGGGTTAGTCGGGGTGTGCCTAGGGTTTGTGGGGGTGTGGCATGATCTCTGGGATGTGCCGAGGGTTTGTGGGGGTGTGTGCCCCCTTGGACTTTAGGATTAGGTTTGAGTGTTGGGCTGGTGGATGTATATGTGTGACTGGGATAGGTAAGGCTGCAGAGTTTTGAGTGGTGAGGTATGAGGTTCTATGGGGCTTAGTGGTGAAGCCAGGTGAATCTGGCCCATGCCTTTCATTACCGTGGTCCGACACCACTTGGTTCAGTGAACCGGGTGTGCACTGGCACACATCATCAGTAATGCATCCTCGGATCATGGGGTGTTTCGGGTCTTTCATCATTAAACACCCTCCCCGAGATGACCCAGCCGGAGTTGATCAAGCTCGGCTTGTGTTTTCCCATGGACCAGGATAATGAGAGGCATGTAACTATGAGGGTAATGTTGTTTTTAAACATCATTACCCGGCATCTGTATGCCTGGGATTGCATGGGTTAAATTGACAGTGTTTACTGGGCATTCGGTGTCTCTGCACCTGAGTTTAGTGGTGACTGGTTTTCTGTGGACCCAGCTTGGGTTTAACTTTCTGGTTCTCTCTCGCCGTTTGGGCATCTGGGCTTTATTCTTGGCATTTTGTCGACCGGGAGAATGAAGAGCGTGTCACTGTTAGGTTAGGTTGAGAGTATGCGGGCAGTGGGCAAATCAGCCCTCTTGTGCTTTTTGATCTCCTGACTTGAGATTCAATTTCACGCGACCCTGCCACTTTGATCTGGCCCACGCCTTCATTAACCAGGTCCAACACTTGCCTTTCTTGGATCTTGCCCCTCCTGACAAAGGTAATCGGGTTTGTGGGGGAGTGGCCAGGGTTAGTCGGGGTGTGCCTAGGGTTTGTGGGGGTGTGGCATGATCTCTGGGATGTGCCGAGGGTTTGTGGGGGTGTGTGCCCCCTTGGACTTTAGGATTAGGTTTGAGTGTTGGGCTGGTGGATGTATATGTGTGACTGGGATAGGTAAGGCTGCAGAGTTTTGAGTGGTGAGGTATGAGGTTCTATGGGGCTTAGTGGTGAAGCCAGGTGAATCTGGCCCATGCCTTTCATTACCGTGGTCCGACACCACTTGGTTCAGTGAACCGGGTGTGCACTGGCACACATCATCAGTAATGCATCCTCGGATCATGGGGTGTTTCGGGTCTTTCATCATTAAACACCCTCCCCGAGATGACCCAGCCGGAGTTGATCAAGCTCGGCTTGTGTTTTCCCATGGACCAGGATAATGAGAGGCATGTAACTATGAGGGTAATGTTGTTTTTAAACATCATTACCCGGCATCTGTATGCCTGGGATTGCATGGGTTAAATTGACAGTGTTTACTGGGCATTCGGTGTCTCTGCACCTGAGTTTAGTGGTGACTGGTTTTCTGTGGACCCAGCTTGGGTTTAACTTTCTGGTTCTCTCTCGCCGTTTGGGCATCTGGGCTTTATTCTTGGCATTTTGTCGACCGGGAGAATGAAGAGCGTGTCACTGTTAGGTTAGGTTGAGAGTATGCGGGCAGTGGGCAAATCAGCCCTCTTGTGCTTTTTGATCTCCTGACTTGAGATTCAATTTCACGCGACCCTGCCACTTTGATCTGGCCCACGCCTTCATTAACCAGGTCCAACACTTGCCTTTCTTGGATCTTGCCCCTCCTGACAAAGGTAATCGGGTTTGTGGGGGAGTGGCCAGGGTTAGTCGGGGTGTGCCTAGGGTTTGTGGGGGTGTGGCATGATCTCTGGGATGTGCCGAGGGTTTGTGGGGGTGTGTGCCCCCTTGGACTTTAGGATTAGGTTTGAGTGTTGGGCTGGTGGATGTATATGTGTGACTGGGATAGGTAAGGCTGCAGAGTTTTGAGTGGTGAGGTATGAGGTTCTATGGGGCTTAGTGGTGAAGCCAGGTGAATCTGGCCCATGCCTTTCATTACCGTGGTCCGACACCACTTGGTTCAGTGAACCGGGTGTGCACTGGCACACATCATCAGTAATGCATCCTCGGATCATGGGGTGTTTCGGGTCTTTCATCATTAAACACCCTCCCCGAGATGACCCAGCCGGAGTTGATCAAGCTCGGCTTGTGTTTTCCCATGGACCAGGATAATGAGAGGCATGTAACTATGAGGGTAATGTTGTTTTTAAACATCATTACCCGGCATCTGTATGCCTGGGATTGCATGGGTTAAATTGACAGTGTTTACTGGGCATTCGGTGTCTCTGCACCTGAGTTTAGTGGTGACTGGTTTTCTGTGGACCCAGCTTGGGTTTAACTTTCTGGTTCTCTCTCGCCGTTTGGGCATCTGGGCTTTATTCTTGGCATTTTGTCGACCGGGAGAATGAAGAGCGTGTCACTGTTAGGTTAGGTTGAGAGTATGCGGGCAGTGGGCAAATCAGCCCTCTTGTGCTTTTTGATCTCCTGACTTGAGATTCAATTTCACGCGACCCTGCCACTTTGATCTGGCCCACGCCTTCATTAACCAGGTCCAACACTTGCCTTTCTTGGATCTTGCCCCTCCTGACAAAGGTAATCGGGTTTGTGGGGGAGTGGCCAGGGTTAGTCGGGGTGTGCCTAGGGTTTGTGGGGGTGTGGCATGATCTCTGGGATGTGCCGAGGGTTTGTGGGGGTGTGTGCCCCCTTGGACTTTAGGATTAGGTTTGAGTGTTGGGCTGGTGGATGTATATGTGTGACTGGGATAGGTAAGGCTGCAGAGTTTTGAGTGGTGAGGTATGAGGTTCTATGGGGCTTAGTGGTGAAGCCAGGTGAATCTGGCCCATGCCTTTCATTACCGTGGTCCGACACCACTTGGTTCAGTGAACCGGGTGTGCACTGGCACACATCATCAGTAATGCATCCTCGGATCATGGGGTGTTTCGGGTCTTTCATCATTAAACACCCTCCCCGAGATGACCCAGCCGGAGTTGATCAAGCTCGGCTTGTGTTTTCCCATGGACCAGGATAATGAGAGGCATGTAACTATGAGGGTAATGTTGTTTTTAAACATCATTACCCGGCATCTGTATGCCTGGGATTGCATGGGTTAAATTGACAGTGTTTACTGGGCATTCGGTGTCTCTGCACCTGAGTTTAGTGGTGACTGGTTTTCTGTGGACCCAGCTTGGGTTTAACTTTCTGGTTCTCTCTCGCCGTTTGGGCATCTGGGCTTTATTCTTGGCATTTTGTCGACCGGGAGAATGAAGAGCGTGTCACTGTTAGGTTAGGTTGAGAGTATGCGGGCAGTGGGCAAATCAGCCCTCTTGTGCTTTTTGATCTCCTGACTTGAGATTCAATTTCACGCGACCCTGCCACTTTGATCTGGCCCACGCCTTCATTAACCAGGTCCAACACTTGCCTTTCTTGGATCTTGCCCCTCCTGACAAAGGTAATCGGGTTTGTGGGGGAGTGGCCAGGGTTAGTCGGGGTGTGCCTAGGGTTTGTGGGGGTGTGGCATGATCTCTGGGATGTGCCGAGGGTTTGTGGGGGTGTGTGCCCCCTTGGACTTTAGGATTAGGTTTGAGTGTTGGGCTGGTGGATGTATATGTGTGACTGGGATAGGTAAGGCTGCAGAGTTTTGAGTGGTGAGGTATGAGGTTCTATGGGGCTTAGTGGTGAAGCCAGGTGAATCTGGCCCATGCCTTTCATTACCGTGGTCCGACACCACTTGGTTCAGTGAACCGGGTGTGCACTGGCACACATCATCAGTAATGCATCCTCGGATCATGGGGTGTTTCGGGTCTTTCATCATTAAACACCCTCCCCGAGATGACCCAGCCGGAGTTGATCAAGCTCGGCTTGTGTTTTCCCATGGACCAGGATAATGAGAGGCATGTAACTATGAGGGTAATGTTGTTTTTAAACATCATTACCCGGCATCTGTATGCCTGGGATTGCATGGGTTAAATTGACAGTGTTTACTGGGCATTCGGTGTCTCTGCACCTGAGTTTAGTGGTGACTGGTTTTCTGTGGACCCAGCTTGGGTTTAACTTTCTGGTTCTCTCTCGCCGTTTGGGCATCTGGGCTTTATTCTTGGCATTTTGTCGACCGGGAGAATGAAGAGCGTGTCACTGTTAGGTTAGGTTGAGAGTATGCGGGCAGTGGGCAAATCAGCCCTCTTGTGCTTTTTGATCTCCTGACTTGAGATTCAATTTCACGCGACCCTGCCACTTTGATCTGGCCCACGCCTTCATTAACCAGGTCCAACACTTGCCTTTCTTGGATCTTGCCCCTCCTGACAAAGGTAATCGGGTTTGTGGGGGAGTGGCCAGGGTTAGTCGGGGTGTGCCTAGGGT
This sequence comes from Mobula birostris, assembly GCF_030028105.1. Classification (NCBI taxonomy): domain Eukaryota; kingdom Metazoa; phylum Chordata; class Chondrichthyes; order Myliobatiformes; family Myliobatidae; genus Mobula; species Mobula birostris. The sequence continues at coordinate 174,652 of NW_027278488.1, forward strand.
TTGTGGGGGTGTGGCATGATCTCTGGGATGTGCCGAGGGTTTGTGGGGGTGTGTGCCCCCTTGGACTTTAGGATTAGGTTTGAGTGTTGGGCTGGTGGATGTATATGTGTGACTGGGATAGGTAAGGCTGCAGAGTTTTGAGTGGTGAGGTATGAGGTTCTATGGGGCTTAGTGGTGAAGCCAGGTGAATCTGGCCCATGCCTTTCATTACCGTGGTCCGACACCACTTGGTTCAGTGAACCGGGTGTGCACTGGCACACATCATCAGTAATGCATCCTCGGATCATGGGGTGTTTCGGGTCTTTCATCATTAAACACCCTCCCCGAGATGACCCAGCCGGAGTTGATC